>NC_057798.1:21793570-22065502 GCF_018294505.1 Triticum aestivum | reverse complement strand
TTTATCCCAGAGGCAGCATCGATCGGCTTCAGTTAGCAACAGTAGCGAAGGAATCGCTCCATCGGGTTCAGTTAACAGCCATCGATCGATTGCTCGGGTTCAGTAACGCGTAGCCTGCAGTGCAATCGCTCAGGTTCAGTTAGAGCCCAACGCCTCGCTCGTGTTCAGTTAGAGCCAACGCCTCACACACATGCGCGTACCTACGAGAGAAACGCGCATCGCTCCGCCCCCCGACCTCCCACCGTAATCGGCAACTCCCCGAAATTTTCCTCCCCCTCACTTCTACCACGGTTTTTTCCGTCATGGACGGCCCAAAGAATGTCATGCAGCTGCGTCTCCGGCCCACCCAGGACGAAAAGCCCATTTTCTGTCATGATTTTTTGTCATAGAAGTCGGAGCCCACCACATCTATGATGATACTGGATTTTGTCACAATTATCGTCATAGAAGTGTCATATGTATGACAGAAAAAAATTTCGTTCGGCCCAAAATGTCACGGATGTGTAGTGTTAGGCCGCATACAGAACAAGTATCTCACACAGGAGAATATTTTGTTGAAGGATCATATTGCTGGGCTCACAGGAATTATCCGCAAGTTGGAGGAGCTTTTACGCTCGACGTGCGATTATCCACCGTCATCATCACCACCTCCATCACCTCCGAAGACATAATTACATGGGTATGGGCACTACCCTTGCCAACTGCCAAGCTTGGGGGAAGGGCCCCGGTATCGTATCACCATCACACTCCTATCTTTACCGCTTTATTTAGTTTGATCCTTTTAGTAGTATCTTGATCTATTAGTTCGAAGTTTTGATATCAAGTAGTTTTGAGTTTTTGGTTGTGATCTCTTTATGTAAGCGAGTCCGTGTGCTATCTATAATAAAGATTAGTGTTGAGTTAAGGGCTTTGCTTTGTTGCTATGATCTTGAGAAAGTAGAAAGAACAAAAGAGTTCATATTGATCTTATGGATAGTGATAACTTCACACATAGAAAGTATGAGGCATAAAAATTGTTGAGAGTTGATGAACGTAGCCTTGGTCATCGTTGCAATTAATAGGAAGTAATAAGGAAAGAGGGGTTCACATATAAATATATTATCTTGGACATCTTTTCTTATTGTGAAGCACTCATTAAGTATGACATGCTAAAAGAGTTGATGTTGGACAAGGAAGACAACGTAATGGTTTATGTTTTCTGACATCTCAGTTAAAGTATATTGTCATTGACCTTCCAAGCATGTTGAGCTTGCCTTTCCCCCTCATGCTAGCCAAATTCCTTGCACTAAGTAGAGATACTACTTGTGCTTCCAAATATCCTTAAACCCAATTTTGCCATGAGAGTCCACCATATCTACCTATGGATTGAGTAAGATCCTTCAAGTAAGTTGTCATTGGTGCAAGCAATAAAAAATTGCTCTCTAAATATGCATGACTTATTAGTGCAGAGAAAATAAGCTTTGTACAAACTTGTTGTGGAAGTAATAAAAGTGACGGATTGCATAATAAAGGTCCACATACAAGGGAAAATATAAAGTGATATTCTTTTGCATTAAGATTTTGTGTATCCAACCCTAAAAGCGCATAACAACCTCTGCTTCCCTCTACGAAGGGCCTATCTTTTACTTTATGTTTTTACTTTATGCTTGAGTCAAGGTGATCTTCACCTTTCCCTTTTTTATTTTATCCTTTGGCAAGCTCCTCGTGTTTGAAAGATCATGATATATATACCAATTGGATATAAGTTGGCATAGGCTATTATTGTTGACATCACCTAAACGTGAATACGTTGGGAGGCAACACAATAAGCCCCTATCTTTCTCAGTGTCCGGCTGAAACTCTATAACCACAAGTATTGCATGAGTGTTAACAATTATGGGAGACTACAAGATGGTTGAGTATGTGAGCTTGCTGAGAAGCTCTATTATTGACTCTTTCTGATGTTACGATAAATTGCAATTGCTTAAATGGCTGATATTATAGTTCGTTAGTTCCCAATGAAGTTTTTGAACCATACTTGACATTGTGAATTGCTTATTACTTGAACATAGGAAATCATATGAAAAAATCCATATATGTTGCTGTTATTAGAATCATCATGATGCCCTCATGTCCGTATTTTATTTTTATCCACACCTCTATCTCTAAACATGTGGACATATTTTTCGATTTCGGCTTCCGCTTGAGGACAAGCGAGGTCTAAGCTTGGGGGAGTTGATACGTCCATTTTGCATCATGCTTTTATATCAATATTTATTGCATTATGGGCTGTTATTACACATTATATCTCAATACTTATGGCTATTCTCTCTTATTTTACAAGGTTTACCATGAAGAGGGGGAATGCCGGCAGCTAGAATTCTGGCTGGAAAAGGAGCAAACGTTAGAAACCTATTCTGCACAACTCCAAAAGAGCTGAGGCTCCACGAAACAACTTTTTGGATTTATTAAGGAATAATGAGCAAAAGAAATAGGCCAGGGGGCCCACACCCAGTCCAGGAGACAGCCCCCCCCCCCCCGAGGGCGCGCCCTCCTATCTCCTGGGCCCCCTGGTGGGCTTCTGGCGGCCATCTTCTGCTATATGATGGGTTTTGTCCTGCAAAAATTCGTGGGCAAGCTTATGGGACGAAACTCCGCCGCCACGAGGCGGAACCTTGGCGGAATCAATCTAGGGCTCTGGCGGAGCTGTTCTGCCGGGGACACTTCCCTCCGGGAGGGGGAAATCATCACCAACGTCATCACCAACGATCCTCTCATCGGGAGGGGGTCAATCTCCATCAGCATATTCACCAGCACCATCTCATCTCAAAACCCTAGTTCATCTCTTGTATCCAATCTTGTATCAAAACCACAAATTTGTACCTGTGGGTTGCTAGTAGTGTTGATTACTCCTTGTAGTTGATACTAATTGGTTTACATGGTGGAAGATCATATGTTCAGATCCTTCATGCATATTATTACACCTCTGATTATGAAGATGAATATGCTTTGTGAGTAGTTACATTTGTTCCTGAGGACATGGGTGAAGTCTTGCTATTAGTAGTCATGTGAATTTGGTATTCGTTCGATATTTTGATGAGATGTATGTTGTCTCTCCTCTAGTGGTGTTATGTGAACGTAGACTACATGACACTTCACCATTATTTGGGCCTATAGGAAGGCATAGGGAAGTAATAAGTAGATGATGGGTTGCTAGAGTGACAGAAGCTTAAACCCTAATTTATGCGTTGCTTCGTTAGGGGTTGATATGGACCCATATGTTTAATGTTGTGGTTAGGTTTACCTTAATACTCCTTTTTGTAGTTGCGGATGCTTGCAATAGGGGTTAATCATAAGTGGGATGCTTGTCCATGTTAGGGCAGTACCCAAGTGCCGGTCCACCCACATATCAAATTATCAAAGTACCGAACGCGAATCTTATGAACGTGATGAAACTAGCTTGACGATAATTCCCAATGTGTCCTCGGGAGCTCCTTCCTCATTATTAGAATTTGTCCAGGCTTATCCTTTGCTACATAAAGGATTGGGCCACCTTGCTGCACTTTATTTACTTTATTTACTTTTTGCTTGCTACTATTTATCTTTTCACAAAACTATCTATCACCTACTATTTCAGTGCTTGCAGAGAAAACCTTACTGAAAACCGCTTATCATTTCCTTCCGCTCCTCGTTGGGTTCGACACTCTTACTTATCAAAAGGACTACGATAGATCCCCTACACTTGTGGGTCATCAAGAGCTCCTTTATAATCACCCAGTTACTTGTGATGTTTGGTAGCACACAAAGTGTTCCTCCGGTAAACGGGAGTTGCATAATCTCATAGTTATAGGAACATGTATAAGTCATGAAGAAAGCAATAGCAACATACTAAACGATCAAGTGCTAAGATAACAGAATGGGTCAAGTCAATCACATCATTCTCTAATGATGTGATCCCGTTAAGCAAATGACAACTCATGTCTATGGCTAGGAAACTTAACCATCTTTGATTCAACGAGGTAGTCAAGTAGAGGCATACTAGTGACACTCTGTTTGTCTATGTATTCACGCATGTATCAAGTTTCCGGTTAATACAATTCTAGCATGAATAATAAACATTTATCATGAAATAAGGAAATAAATAATAACTTTATTATTTCCTCTACGGCATATTTCCTTCAGTCTCCCACTTGCACTAGAGTCAATAATCTAGTTCACATCATCATGTGATTTAACACCAATATTCATATATGTATATGATTAATACCCATAGTTCACATCGTCATGTGATCAACACCCAAAGGGTTTACTAGAGTCAATAATCTAGTTCACATCGCTATGTGATTAACACCCAAAAAGTACTAAGGTATGATCATGTTTTGCTCGTGAGAGAAGTTTAGTCAACGGGTCTGTCACATTTAGAGCCGTATGTATTTTGCAAATATTCTATGTCTACAATGCTCTGCACGGAGCTACTCTAGCTAATTGCTCCCACTTTCAATATGTATCCAGATTGAGACTTAGAGTCATCTGGATTGGTGTAAAAGCTTGCACCGATGTAACTCTTTACGATGGGCTCTTTTATCACCTCCATAATCGAGAAATATTTCCTTAGTCCTTACTAAGGATATTCTTGACCACTGTCTAGTGATCTACTCTTAGTTCAAAATTGTACTCCCTTGCTAAACTTAGAGCAAGGTATACAATAGGTCTGGTGCACAACATAGCATACTTAATAGAACCTATATCTCAGGCATAGGGAATGACTTTTCATTCTCTTTCTATTTTCTGCCATAGTCGGGTTTTGAGTCTTACTCAACTTCACACCTTGCAAAGAACTACATCTTTGACTGTTCCATTTTGAATTACTTCAAAATCTTATCAAGGTATGTACTCATTGAAAAATCTTATCAAGCGTCTTGATCTATCTCTATAGATCTTGATGCTCAATGTGTAAGCAGCTTCACCAAGGTCTTTCATTGAAAAACTTTTATTCAAGTATCCTTTTATGCTATCCAGAAATTCTATATCATTTCCAATCAACAATATGTCGTCCACATATAATATCATAAATGCTACAGAGCTCCCACTCACTTTCTTGTAAATACAGGCTTCTCCAAAAGTCTGTATAAAACCATATGCTTTGATCACACTATCAAAGCGTTTATTCCAACTCCGAGAGGCTTGCACTAGTCCATAAATGGATCGCTGGAGCTTGCACACTTTGTTAGCACCTTTTGGATCGATAAAACCTTCTGGTTGCATCATATACAACTCTTCTTCTAGAAATCCATTCAGGAATGCAGTTTTGACATCCATTTGCCTCATAATCATAAAATGCGGCAATTGCTAACATGATTCGGACAGACTTAAGCATCGCTACGGGTGAGAAAGTCTCATCGTAGTCAACCCCTTGAACTTGTCGAAAACCTTTTGCAACAAGTCGAGCTTTGTAGACAGTAACATTATCATCAGCGTCAGTCTTCTTCTTGAAGATCCATTTATTCTTGATGGCTTGCCGATCATCGGGCAAGTCAACCAAAGTCCATACTTTGTTCTCATACATGGATCCCATCTCAGATTTCATGGCCTCAAGCCATTATTCAGAATCTGGGCTCATCGTCGCTTCCTCATAGTTCGTAGGTTCATCATGGTCTAGTAACATGACTTCCAGAATAGGATTACCGGACCACTATGGTGCGGATCTTAATCTGGAAGATCTACAAAGTTCGGTAGTAACTTGATCTGAAGCTTCATGATCATCATCATTAGCTTCCTCACTAATTGGTGTAGGAATCACTAGAACTGATTTCTGTGATAAACTACTTTCCAATTTGGGAGAAGGTACAATTACCTTATCAAGCTCTACTTTCCTCCCACTCACTTCTTTCGAGAGAAACTCCTTCTCTAGAAAGGATCCATTTTAGAAACGAATATCTTGCCTTCGGGTCTGTGATAGAAGGTGTACCCAACAGATTCCTTTGGGTATTCTATGAAGACGCACTTCTCCGATTTGGGTTCGAGCTTATCAGGTGAATCTTTTTTACATAAGCATCGCAGCCCCAAACTATAAGAAACGACAACTTTGGTTTCTTGCCAAACCACAGTTCATAAGGCGTCGTCTCAACGGATTTTGATGGTGCCCTTTTAACGTGAATGCAGTTGTCTCTAATGCGTAACCCCAAAACGATAGTGGCAAATCGGTAAGAGACATAATAGATCGCACCATATCTAGTAAAGTACGATTATGACATTCGGACACACCATTACATTGTGGTGTTCCTGGTGGCATGAGTTGCAAAACTATTTCACATTGTTTCAAATGAAGGCCAAACTCGTAACTCAAATATTCTTCCCTACGATCAGATTGTAGAAACTTTATTTTCTTGTTACGATGATTCTCCACTTCACTTTGAAATTCTTTGAACTTTTCAAATGTTTCAGACTTGTGCTTCATTAAGTAGATATACTCATATCTGCTCAAATCATCTGTGAAGGTTAGAAAATAACGATGCCTGCCACGAGCATCAACACTCATTGGACCACATACATTGGTATGTATTATTTCCAACAAGTCAGTAGCTCCTTCCATTGTTCCGGAGAACGGAGTCTTAGTCATCTTGCCCAAAAGGCACGGTTCGCAAGCATCAAATGATTCATAACCAAGTGATTCCAAAAATCCATCTTTATGGAGTTTCTTCATGCGCTTTATGCTGATATGACCCAAACGGCATTGCCACATATAAGTTGCACTATCATTATCAACTTTGCAACTTTTGGCATCAATATTATGAATATATGTATCACTACGATCGAGATCCAACAAACTATTTTCATTGGGTGTTTGACCATCAAAGGTTTTATTCATCTAAACAGAACAACAATTTTATTCTCTGACTTTAAATGAATAACCGTATTGCAATAAACATGATCAAATCATATTCATGCTCAACGCAAACGCCAAAAAACATTTATTTAGGTTTAACACTAATCCCGAAAGTATAGGGAGTGTGCGATGATGATCATATCAATCTTGGAACCACTTCCAACACACATCATCACTTCACCCTCAACTAGTCTCTGTTTATTCTCTAACTCCTATTTCGAGTTACTAATTTTTAGCAACTGATCAACAAGTATCAAATACCCAGGGGCTACTATAAACACTAGTAAGGTACACTTCAATAACATGTATATCAAATATACCCTTGTTCACTTTGCCATCTTTCTTATCCACCAAATATTCAGGGCATTTCCGCTTCCAGTGACCATTTCCTTTGAAGTGTAAGCACTCAGTTTCAGGCTTTGGTCCAGCTTTGAGCTTCTTCGCGGGAGTGACAACTTGCTTGTCATTCTACTTGAAGTTCTCATTCTTTCCCTTTGCCCTTTTCTTGAAACTAGTGGTCTTGTCAATCATTAACACTTGATGCTCTTTTCTTGATTTCTACCTTCGTCGATATCAACACCACGAAGAGCTCGGGAATCGTTTTCGTCATCCCTTGCATACTATAGTTCATCACGAAGTTCTAGTAACTTGGTGATGGTGACTAGAGAACTCTGTCAATCACTATCTTATCTGGAAGATTAACTCCCACTTGATTCAAGCGATTGTAGTACCCAAACAATCTGAGCACATGCTCACTAGTTGAGAAATTCTCCTCCATCTTTTAGCTATAGAACTTGTTGGAGACTTCATATCTCTCAACTCGGGTATTTGCTTGAAATATTAACTTCAACTCCTGGAACATCTCATATGCTCCATGACGTTCAAAACGTCGTTGAAGTCCCGATTCTAAGCCGTAAAGCATGGTGCACTAAACTATCAAGTAGTCATCATATTGAGCTTGACAAACGTTCATACTATTTGCATCTGCTCCTGCAATAGTTCTGTCACCTAGCGGTGCATTAAGGACATAATTCTTCTGTGCTGCAATGAGGATAAACCTTAGATCACGGATCTAATTTTGCATCATTGCTACCAATATCTTTCAACATAGTTTTTCTCTAGGAACATATAAAAAATAAACATAGGTAAGAAACAACACGAGCTATTGATCTACAACATAATTTGCAAAATACTATCAGGACTAAGTACATGATAAATTAAAGTTCAATTAATCATATTACTTAAGAACTCCCACTTAGATAGACATCTCTTTAATCATCCAAGCGATCACGTGATCCAAATCAACTAAACCATGTCCGATCATCACGTGAGATGGAGTAGTTTTCAATGGTGAACATCACTATGTTATTCATATCTACTATATGATTCACGCTTGACCTTTCGGTCTCAGTGTTCCGAGGCCATATATGTATATGCTAGGCTTGTCAAGTTTAACCTGTGTATTCTGTGTGTGCAACTGTTTTGCACCCGTTGTATTGGAACGTAGAGCCTATCACACCCGATCGTCACGTGGTGTCTCAGCACGAAGAACTTTCGCAACGGTGCATACTCAGGGAGAACATTTATACCTTGAAATTTAGTCAGAGATCATCTTATAAAGCTACCGTTAAACTAAGCAAAATAAGATGTATAAAAGATAAACATCATATGCAATCAAAATATGTGACATGATATGGCGATGATCATCTTGCGCCTTTGATCTCCATATCCAAAGTACTGTCATGATCTCTATCGTCACCGGCACGACACCATGATCTCCATCATCTTGATCTGTATCAATGTGTCGTCACATGGTCGTCTCGCCAATTATTGCTCTTGCAACTATTGCTATCGCATAGCGATAAAGTAAAGCAATTATTTGGCGCTTGCATCTTATGCAATAAAGAGACAACCATAAGGATTCTGCCAGTTGCCGATAACTTCAACAAAACATGATCATCTCATACAACATCTTATATCTCATCACGTGTTGACCATATCACATCACAACATGCCCTGCAAAAACAAGTTAGACGTCCTCTACTTTGTTGTTGAAAGTTTTACGTGGCTACTATGGGCTGAGCAAGAACCATTCTTACCTACGCATAAAAACCACAATGATAGTTCGTCAAGTTAGTGATGTTTTAACCTTCTCAAGGACCGGGCGTAGCCACACTCGGTTCAACTAAAGTTGGAGAAACTGACACCCGCCAGCCATCTGTGTGCAAAGCACGTCGGTAGAACCAGTCTCGCGTAAGCGTACGCGTAATGTCGGTCCGGGCTGCTTCATCCAACAATACCGCCGAATCAAAGTATGACATGCTGGTAAGCAGTATGACTTGTATCGCCCACAACTCACTTGTGTTCTACTCATGCATATAACACCTACGCATAAAACCAGGCTCGGATGCCACTGATGGGGAATGTAGAAATTTCAAAAAAAAATCCTACGCACACACAAGATCATGGTGATGCATAACAACAAGAGGGGAGAGTGTTGTCCATGTACCTGATGACCCATAAGTGTAGGGTATCAATCGTAGTCCTTTCGATAAGTAAGAGTGTCGAACCCAACGAGGAGCACAAGGAAATGATAAGTGGTTTTCAGTAAGGTTTTCTCTACAAGCACTGAAATTGTAGGTGATAGATAGTTTTCTGATAAGATAAATGGTAACGAGTAACAAATAAATAAAGTAAACAAAGTGCAACAAGGTGGCCCAATCCTTTATGTAGCAAAGGATAACCTGGACAATTTCTAATAATGAGAAAGGAGCTCCCGAGGACACATGGGAATTATCGTCAAGCTAGTTTTCATCACGTTCATATGATTCGTGTTTGGTACTTTGATAATTTGGTATGTGGGTGGATCGGTGCTTGGGTACTGCCCTTACTTGGACAAGCATCCCACTTATGATTAACCCCTATTGCAAGCATCCACAACTACAAAAGAAGTATTAAGGTAAACCTAACCACAGCATTAAACATATGGATCCAAATCAGCCCCTAACGAAGCAACGCATAAACTAGGGTTTAAGCTTCTATCACTCTAGCAACCCATCATCTACTTATTACTTCCCCATGCCTTCCTCTAGGACCAAATAATGGTGAAGTGTCATTTAGTCGACGTTCACATAACACCACTAGAGGAAAAGACAACATACATCTCATCAAAATATCGAACGAATACAAAATTCACATGACTACTAATAGCAAGACTTCACCCATGTCCTCAGGAACAAACATAACTACTCACAAATCATATTCATGTTCATAATCAGAGGAGTAATAATATGCATAAAGGATCTGAACATATGATATTCCACCAAGTAGACCAATTAGCATCAACTACAAGGAGTAATCAACACTACTAGCAACCCACAGGTACCAATTTGTGGTTTTGATACAAGATTGGATACAAAAGATGAACTAGGGTCTTGAGAGGAGATGGTGCTGGTGAAGATGTTGATGGAGATTGACCCCCTCCCGATGAGAGGATCATTGGTGATGACGTTGGTGATGATTTCCCCCTCCCGGAGGGAAGTGTCCCCGGTAGAACAGCTCTGCCAGAGCCCTAGATTGGTTCCGCCAAGGTTCCGCCTCGTGGCGGTGGAGTTTCGTCCCGTAAGCTTTCCCACGATTTTTTCCAGGGTAAAAGCTCTGATATAGTAGAAGATGGACACTGGGGGCCCACCAGGGGGTCCAGGAGACAGGGGGCGCGCCCAGTAGGGGGGGCGCCCCCCACTCTCCTGGATGAGGTGTGGGCCCCTGGTGTATTTCTTTTGCCCAAAAATTCTTATTAATTCCAAAAGGATGTTTCGTGGAGTTTCAGGACTTTTGGAGCTGTGCAGAATAGGTTTCCAATGTTTGCCCCTTTTCCAGCCAGAATTCCAGCTGCCGGCATTCCCCCTCTTCATGGTAAACCTCGTAAAATAAGAGAGAATAGCCATAAGTATTGAGATATAATGTGTAATAACAGCCCATACTGCAATAAATATTGATATAAAAGCATGATACAAAATGGACGTATCAACTCCCCAAGCTTAGACCTCGCTTGTCCTCAAGCAGAAGCCGAAATCAAAAAATATGTCCACATGTTTAGAGATAGAGGTGTCGATAAAAATAAAATATGGACATGAGGGCATCATGATCATTCTTATACAACAACATATATAGATTTTGTCATATGATTTCTTATGCTCAAGTAACAATCAATTCATAATGTCAAGTATGGTTCAAAAACTTTATTGGGAACTAACAAACTATAATCTCAGTCATTAAGGCAATTGCAATTTATCGTAACATCAGAAAGAGTCAACAATAGAGCTTTTCAGCAAGCTCACATACTCAACTATCTTGTAGTCTTCTATAATTGCTAACACTCACGCAATACTTGTGGTTACGGAGTTTCAGCCGGACACTAAGAAAGATAGGGGCTTATTGTGTTGCCTCCCAACGTATTCACCTTTAGGTGATGTCCACAATAATAACCCATGCTAACTAACATCCAATTGGATATATATATATCATGATCTTTCAAACACGAGGAGCTTGCCAAAGGATAAAATGAAAAAGGGAAAGGTGCGGATCACCTTGACTCAAGCATAAAGTAAAAACATAAAGTAAAAGATAGGCCCTTCGCAGAGGGAAGCAGAGGTTGTCATGTGCGTTTAGGGTTGATGCACAAAATCTTAATGCAAAAGAATGTCACTTTATATTGCCCCTTGTATGTGGACCTTTATTATGCAGTCCGTCGCTTTTATTACTTCCACAACAAGATTGTACAAAGCTTATTTTCTCTGCACTAATAAGTCATACATAATTTATTTTTATTGCTTGCAACTTGACAACTTACTTGAAGGATCTTACTCAATCCATAGGTAGGTATGGTGGACTCTCATGGCAAAACTGGGTTTAAGGGTATTTGGAAGCACAAGTAGTATCTCTACTTGGTGCAAGGATATTCGCTAGCATGAGGGAGAAAGGCAAGCTCAACATGTTTTGAAGGTCAATGACAATATACTTTAACTAAGATGCACGAAAACATAAACCATTACGTTGTCTTCCTTGTCCAATGTCAACTCTTTTAGCATGTCATACCTAATGAGTGCTCCCAATTATAAAAAGGTGTCCAAGATAATATATTTGTATATGTACCCCTCTTTCCTTATCACTTCCTATTAATTGCAACGATGACGAAAACTACGTTCATCAACTCTCAACAATTTTATGCCTCATACTTTCTATGTGTGAAGTTATCACTATCCATAAGATCAATATGAACTTTTTATTCTTTCTACTTTCTCAAGATCATAGCAACATAGCAAAGCCCTTGACTCAACACTAATCTTTATTATAGATAGCTCATGGACTCGATTACATAAAGAGATCACAAAGCAAAACTCAAACTACTTGATATCAAAACTTCAATCTACTAGATCAAGATACAACTAAAAGGACTGAACTAAATAAAGCGGTAAATATAGGAGTGTGATGGTGATACGATACCGGGGCACCTCCCCTAAGCTTGGCACTTTCCAAGGGGAGTGCCCATACCCATGTGATTATGTCTCCTTCTTCACGGTCGGTGTTATGATCTTCTTGGCGATGATGCCCTTCAAGATACGGTTCTCCTCCTCGAGCTTGTTGACTTGTTTTTTTAGGTCCATAATTTCTTTACAGAGCTTGCCCGTAACGGCCAAAGCTCCTTTTACCCAAGGATGTTGCATAGCCTGTGGAGAACAAGTAAAACTCCTTTTCATATTTTCATAAGAAAGAAATCTAAAGTTGGAAGGGGTGACCAAAGTAGGGATAGCCAGGCTAGGTATTTCCCCCATCATGAATTCTTCTTGGAGACGCGAGGTAACTTCTTGATCTTCTTCCATGGCATCTATCCTTTTCGAATCAGCCTCCATCTCGTCCTCAGTTGATGGTCCAAAGTGATAAGCATCGCTATTTGCTCCTGGACTAGGTGTTGGATGAGACACCCGGCTCTCCCCGACTGACTCCGAGAAGACATCTTGCTTTTATTCTGCAACAGGAACAACTCGAAACAAAAACAGAGGATATTTGCATGATACGGTGGTCAAAACCTTCGGGAGTATATATAATGAATGTTTACCGACAAAAATACGTAATATGCAAGAAAATGGAGTCCGGGAGGCACACGAGGTGCCCACGAGACAGGGGGGGGCGCCCAGTAGGGGGGCGCCCTCCACTCTCGTGGGGGCCTCGTGTCCCTTTCGGACTACTTCTTTCTTCCTAAAATTCTTAAATATTCCAAAACTGATAAAAATTGCCATTGGAGTTGTTTTGGAGTCGGTTTACTTACCATACCACATACCTATTCCTTTTCGGAGTCTGGAACATTCTGGAAAGTGTCCCTTATGTATTCCTCGGGGGTTACGATTTCAATGATATTAGTTTCAACATTGATAGGATTACCTGAAAGATAATGTTTAATTCTTTAACCATTTACCACCCTCGGACTCGTGTCTTCGAAGTTGTTGATTTTTATGGCACCAGAATGATAGACCTCCTCGATAACGTAAGGACCTTCCCATTTTGAGAGAATTTTTCCTGCAAAAAATCTTAAACAAGAGTTGAATAATAACACATAATCTCCTACGTTAAACTCACGCTTTTGTATCCTTTTGTCATGCCAACGTTTGACTTTTTCTTTGAATAGCTTGGCATTCTCATATGCTTGGGTTCTCCATTCATCAAGTGAGCTAATATCAAACAACCTCTTCTCACAGGCAAGTTTGAAGTCATAATTGAGCTCTTTAATAGCCCAATATGCCTTATGTTCAAGTTCAAGGGGTAATTGACACGCTTTTCCATAGACCATCTTATATGGAGACATACCCATAGGATTTTTGTATGCAGTTCTATAGGCCCATAATGCATCATCAAGTTGTTTGGACCAATTATTTCTAGATCTATTCACAGTCTTTTGCAAAATTAATTTGAGCTCTCTATTGCTCAACTCTACTTGACCACTAGACTGCGGATGATAAGGAGATGTGATTCTATGATTGACATCATACTTAGCAAGCATCTTACGGAAAGCACCATGAATAAAATGTGAACCACCATCAGTCATAAGATATCTAGGGACTCCAAACCTCAAAAAAATAACTTCCTTAAGAATTTAAATAGAAGTGTTATGATCAGCACTACTAGTTGGAATAGCTTCTACCCACTTAGTAACGTAATCAACAACAACTAAAATATGTGTATAACCATTAGAGGCAGGAAAAGGTCCCATATAATCAAAGCCCCAAACATCAAACGGTTCAATAACAAGAGAATAATTCATATGCATTTCTTGACGTCTACTAATGTTATCTACTCTTTGGCATACATCACAAGATAAGACAAACTTACGAGCATCTTTGAAGAGAGTAGGCCAATAAAAACCAGATTGTAGTACCTTGTGTGCAGTTCTATCTCCAGTGTGGTGTCCTCCATAAGATTCAGAGTGACACTTATGTAGAATCTGTTCCTGTTCATGCTCGGGTACACAACATCTAAATCCTTCTTTATAAAGGTGTGGGTCATCCCAGAAGTAATGTCTTAAATCATAAAAGAACTTTTTCTTTTGCTAGTATGTGAAACTAGGCAGTATAAATTTAGCAACAATGTAATTAGCATAATCAGCATACCATGGAGCAGTACAAGAAGCATTAATGACCGCTAATTATTCATCAGGAAAACTATCATCAATAGGCAGTGGGTCATCAAGAACATTCTCTAACCTAGACAAGTTATCTGCAACGGGGTTCTCAGCTCCCTTTCTATCAATAATGTGTAAATCAAATTCTTGGAGCAAGAGAGCCCATCTACTGAGTCTAGGCTTAGCATCTTTCTTTTCCATAAGATATTTAATAGCAGCATGATCAGTGTGAATAGTAACTTTGGAATCAACAATATAAGGTCTAAACTTATCACATGCAAACACAACTGCTAAGAACTCTTTTTCAGTAGTAGCATAATTTCTTTGGGTAGTATCAAGAGTCTTACTAGCATACTGGATAACATTCAATTTCTTATCAACTCTTTGCCCTAGAACAACACCTACAACATAATCACTAGAATCGCACATAATTTCAAAAGGTAAATTCCAATCAGGTGGCTGAACTATAGGTGCAGTGATCAAAGCTTTCTTGCCACTTTGTACACAATCATCATCAAAGACAAAAGGAATATCTTTTTGCAATAAATTAGTCAGAGGCCTAGAGATTTTAGAAAAGTCCTTAATGAACCTCCTATAAAAACCGGCGTGACCAAGGAAACTTCTTATACCTTTTATGTCCTTGGTACATGGCATCTTTTCAATAGCATCAACTTTGGCTTTATCAACTTCAATGCCTCCCTCGGAGATCTTGTGCCCCAAAACAATGCCTTCGTTAACCATAAAGTGACACTTTTCCCAATTGAGGACGAGACTAGTGTCTTCGCATCTCTGCAAAACTCGATCAAGGTTGCTCAAACAATCATCAAAGGAGGATCCATAAACGGAGAAATCATCCATGAATACCTCACAAATCTTTTCACAAAAATCAGAGAATATAGCCATCATGCATCTTTGAAAGGTAGCAGGTGCATTACATAAACCAAAAGGCATACGTCTATAAGCAAAAGTACCAAAAGGGCAAGTAAAAGTAGTTTTAGATTGATCCTTTGCTGACACAGGTATTTGAGAGAAGCCAGAATAACCATCTAGAAAGCAGAAATGAGTGTGTTTGGATAGTCTTTCTAGCATTTGATCAATAAAAGGTAAAGGGTAATGATCTTTCTTAGTAGCTTTATTTAACTTATACGGAAATCAATTACCATCCTATAACTTGTAATAATTCTTTGTGGGATCAATTCATCTTTATCATTAGGAACAACAGTAATACCTCCCTTTTTAGGAACACAGTGGACAGGGCTTACCCATTCACTATCAGCAATGGGATAAATAATACCTGCCTCAAGGAGCTTAAGTATCTCCTTTCTTGCCACTTCTTTCATCTTGGGATTTAGTCGTCATTGAGGATCTCTAACTGGTTTGGCATCGTCCTCCAATTTTATTTTGTGTTGGCATAACATGGGACTAACGCCCTTAAGATCATCCAGAGTATATCCAATAGCTACTCGGTGCTTCTTCAGAGTTTTCAATAATCTTTCTTCTTCTTGCTCTGAAAGGTTAGCATAATAGGATATATTTTCTTTTCATCAAGATAAGCATACTTAAGATTATCAGGTAATGGTTTGAGTTCAAACATGGGATCACCCTTGGGTGGAGGGGGATCCCCAAGAATTTCAACGGGAAGGTTATGTTTCAGCATAGGTTCCTGTTTGAGGAACCCTTCATCTATTTCCCTTCTTTCCTTCATAAACATATCGTTTTCATGGTCTAGCAAATATTGTTCTAACGGATCAGTAGGAGGAACAACAATGGAAGCAAGACCAATAATCTCATCCTTACTAGGTGGTTCCCTATCACGAGGTTGTCTATGAAACTTCGCAAAATTAAACTCATGAGACATACCATCTATACCAACTGTGACAGTATCTTTTTCACAATCAATCTTAGCACTAGCTGTATTCAAGAAGGGTCTACCAAAAATAATGGGACAAAAATCATCTTGTGGGGAACCAAGAACAAGAAAATCAGCAGGGTATTTAACCTTCCCACACAAAACTTCAACATATGTAACAATCCCAAAGGGTTTAATGGTATCCCTATTAGCAAGCTTAATAGTAACATCAATGTCTTCTAATTCAATGGGTGTAATGTCATGCATAATTTCTTGATATAAGGTATAAGGTATTGCACTAGCATTAGCAACCATATCACATAGGCCATGATAACAATGATCTCCTATTTTAACAGAAATAACAGCCATGCCTACGACAGGTCTATGTATCTTAGTATCTGGTCTAGCAATATTAGCAGTCTCACCACAAAAATAAATAACATGCCCATCTAAATCCTCATCCAAGAGATCTTTAACCACAACAATACTAGGTTCAACATTAATTTGCTCAGGAGGTGTATAAGTCCTAGTATTGCTCTTACGAACAACAGTCGAAGCTTTAGCATGATCCTTTATCCTAACAGGAAAAGGAGGTTTCTCAACATAAGTAGTAGGAACAATAGGATCACTATAGGTGATAGTCTTTTCTTCGACTGTAATAGGTGCAACTACTTTCACTTCAACAGGAGGATATATTTAAACCACTTCCCTTTAGGGAGATCAACGTGACTGGCAAAAGATTCACAGAAAGAAGCTACTATCTCATAGTCAAGTCCATACTTAGTGCTAAATCCACGGAAAGCATCGGTATCCATAAAAGATTTAACACAATCGAACTTAGGTGTCATACCTGATTCCTTACCATCATCGGAACCCCAATCTTTAGAGTTGCATTTAATTCTTTCCAATAAGTCCCGTTTGAAATCAATAGTCTTCTACATATAAGAGCCAGCACAGGAAGTATCAAGAAGGTTGTGATTATCAAGAGAAAGTTAAGCATAAAAATTCTGAATAATCATTTCCCGGGAGAGCTCATGATTGGGGCATGAATATAACATTGACTTAAGCATCCCCCAAGCTTGAGAGATTGTTTCTCCTTCGCGAGGCTAGAAGTTATATATGTAATTACGATCACGATGAACAAGATGCATAGGATAGGACTTCTGGTGAAATTCCAACTTCAATCGCTTATAATTCCAAGATCTCGTATCATCACATAGCCTATACCATGTCAATGCATCTCCCTTCAAAGATAAAGGGAAGACCTTCCTTTCGACAACATCATCGGGAATACCTGCAAGCTTGAATAATCCACAAACTTAATCCACAAAGATAAGGTGTAAATCAGGATGCAATGTTCCATCTCCTGCAAATGGATTAGCTAGCAGTTTCTCTATCATACCCGAAGGAATATCAAAGTGAATGTTTTCATAAAGTTCAGTAGGTTGAGGAGCAACTCTTTGCTCTTCTGGTCAGGGCGAAGATACCCCGAACAAGCCCCTTAAAGGATTAGTTTCCATAGTGACAAGTACCTGAAAATTTCAGCACACTATATAAATGTTTCCTTACCAAGTTCCACTCACCAAAAGCGCTACACTCCTCGGCAACAGCGCCAGAAAAGAGTCTTGATGACCCACAGGTGTAGGGGATCAATCGTAGTCCTTTCGATAAGTAAGAGTGTCGAACCCAACAAGGAGCAGAAGGAAATGATAAGCGGTTTTTAGTAAGGTTTTCTCTGCAAGCACTGAAATTGTAGGTGATAGATAATTTTGTGATAAGATAAATGGTAACGAGTAACAAGTAAATAAAGTAAACAAAGTGCAGAAAGGTGTCCCAATCCTTTATGTAGCAAAGGATAAGTGTCGGTGTCAAAACCGGCGGATCTCGGGTAGGGGGTCCCGAACTGTGCGTCTAGGCGGATGGTAACAGGAGACAAGGCCACAAGGGACACGATGTTTTACCCAGGTTCGGGCCCTATTGATGGAGGTAAAACCCTACGTCCTGCTTGATTGATATTGATGATGTGGGTATTACAAGAGTAGATCTACCACGAGATCAAGGAGGCTAAACCCTAGAAGCTAGCCTATGGTATGATTGTTGTTCGTCCTATGGACTAAAGCCATCCAGTTTATATAGACACCGGAGAGGGCTAGGGTTACACAGAGTCGGTTACAATGGTAGGAGATATACATATCCGTATCGCCAAGCTTGCCTTCCATGCCAAGGAAAGTCCCATCCGGACACGGGACGAAGTCTTCAATCTTGTATCTTCGTAGTCTTGGAGTCCGGCTGATGATGATAGTTCGGCTATCCGGACACCCCCTAGTCCAGGACTCCCTCAGTAGCCCCCGAACCAGGCTTCAATGACGACGAGTCCGGCGCGTATATTGTCTTCAGTGTTTGCAAGGCGGGTTCTCCTCCATATTCCATGTGTTTGCCGAACAGTGTCCGATTTCCTCATAAATGTTGCGCTCCTTGGCTTCTACGTCCAATAATGGCCCTCTTCCACGTGTCGTATGAATGCGAAAAGCCAGGGTATTTTTATGTTTTACCCCCTAGCTGCGCGAATAAGCTGCCTATAAGAGAGGCGAGGATCTAGATCCGAATCACACCATCCTCCTTCCGCAAGTACTCATCGAAGCGCATCTCACAAAAATCCATTCCAACATGGACAGTCGACGCGGCTCCTCCTCTCGCGCTCCCAGTCCTCAGCCAGGAGATTGGAGGAGATGTTCTGTCCCGCATAGCGAGTTAGTGACGCTCCAAGCAGAGGGATACCTTCCCCCAGCCTTTTATGGTTCCGCTTCGAGCCAGACTGGCCACCTACAAGGGTGGGAAGCAGGCGGGGAGCGTCCCCAATCCCTCCAAAGGAGAGCGGGTATGCTTCATCCCCTACCTAATAAGGGGACTCGGATTTCCCATACATCCGTTTCTCCGGGGGCTCCTGGAGTTCTATGGACTCCAACTTCACCACCTCACACCTGCCTCCATCTTGCACATCGCGGGCTTTGTAGCTCTTTGCGAGTTGTTCTTGGGCATCGAGCCCCATTTTGCGCTGGGGAAGAGATTGTTTTTCCTCGTACCCCGTTCTCACGAGGGGTTGATATATCAAGTGGGCGGAGCCGAAATATGGCGCATCGCCGGGACCGGATATCTATCCGGAACCCCGAAGAAGGTGTCCGAAGACTGGCCTTCGGAGTGGTTCTATATGGAAGACGCCCCGCTGCCGGATCCAGTTCGGATCGGCCTCCCGGAGTTTAGCAACGCTCCTCTGAAGAAACGCCTGAGTTGGCGCCCGCGGAGCCCTCAACGGGAAGATGATAGGAGCGTCCAATATCTGATGGGCCGGATAAGGTTACTGGCCCATTCCGGATTGACCATGATTGGAGTCATGGCCACATGCATTATGCGAGGGCTGCAACCGCTCCAATATAGGGGCCACCCCATGTGGGATTTCAACGGGGAGAATGACGCCACCCCTCATGGCCGCAAGGGGCCGGGATCGACCGCCGATCTGGTGAAGATCCTGTCCGGCTTGTACGAGGGGGAGAAGGAGGACTTCCTCCGCACGACTCCATTGAATGGATTCTCCATGAATAACCCTCGGAGCTGGGTAAGCAGACGTTTATATATCCGATCCGTGCTTTCAAAGTTAAGTGTCTTACTTTATGATTTCGACGCAGGAACTGCGCTGGGATGTGGGGGGCATACAAAGCCCGACTCCACAACCCGAGGATCCAGGAAGATCCCTTGATCCGGCCTCCGGAGAGGATCCCGACATAAAGGTGGAGCTGATTGACGGGGTGTTCCACCAACTCAGCATAGACAATGCTCTAGTCGCCATTATGGCTGACTACCCCGGTTTATCTCCGACTTCCCAGGTGAGTACGACCGAAGTCCTGACACCATTACTTTTTTAATGCTTATTTCTGACCACCGTATACCAACGGTGCTTCGCAGGAGGTGCCTTTACGGCGGGAAGCCGAGCCCGCGGTGACTGACCAACCAGGGTCAGTGCGGCCCAGCAGGCGGAAGAGGAGTGCGGCGCGAATCAAAACGTCGCCGCAAAGGTATGGCGCACCATTGTCTTTAAGGGAAAGACTCCTGGGAGGTATATTAATGCTCATGATTCTTCCAGGAGAAAGAGCGCTCGCCGGACTGTGCCCGGAGAGGTTGCCAACCAAGCCTCCGCCAGCCAGGCTCCAACACCTGGTCCGGAGGGGGAGGCGAGCGCAAGGCGCGAGCCGGATGCTCCTCCAACGGAGGATGCCGACAGGCTGTCCGCCTCCAGGTCTGAGGTGGAGAGCTCCATGAATCACAGGCGCCATCGGACAGTTCTTCGTGACGCGTGTTTCTCCCCAGAGGCGTTGAATGCCTTTAATGCGGGAGACGCGCACCTCTGTGCTGCTCAAGATGGTTTAACCAGAGCCACGGAGCAGTATGTGAAAGACATACGGGTGAGGAATTTTAATAGTTATATATGCCAGTAGCCCCAGAGACTGAAAATAGTTAAACTAACTGATTTAAGGATCATTTGTTATGCAGGATCTTACAGAGAAGAATATCCACCTGTCCCAGGAGCTTCAAGAATGTAAGGCCCAACTTGAGGCCGCACTAGCCGCCGTCGGGGGAGCCATAGAGACCCCCTCTGGTAATACATATTTCGAAAAGATAAGTAGTTTATGAAGTGCGGCGTGTGCGTTTAGTCTGACAATAATATTGCAGAGGGTGCCGGACTAGATCCGGACAAGCAACATCTGCTGCGCCAGCTGAAGGCCGGCGAGAAGGTGCTTATGAGGGTGCAGCAGGAGAGGAACAAACTCCAAGATGCCAACACCTAGCTGGGTGAACAACTAAAAGATGTTCGGGTCCAGCTGTCTAACTCCGTAAAGGAGAATCGGCGGCTTCGTTGCGGCATTTACAGTAAGTGCTTGAGCAAACTCTTTTGAAAAGAAGAGTTCGGCGAGGAAGTCGATTGACAGAAATGTGTCTGTAGGTGTGCTCACGGGTCGTCCGGTGGAGGAAATGCTTGGTTCCACGGGTGACCTTCTTCCCGAGCTGCTGCAACTGCACGAACATGTCCGGCAGGCGATGAGCGGCGTCGTTCAGGCCTTATGGCCGTCCGTCTCCCTACCCGAGGGTCTTGGAGGACTTGCTGAGAAGCTTTAGGGAGTACAGTAGCGCTTCCGTCTGTGGAAGATATTGGCCTGCCGTCAAGGCGCCAGGGAGGCCTGGGCCATGGTGAAGATGTGGTACACGAAGGCTGATCCAAACCACATGGCCGAGGTCAGACCTGTGGGGCCCGATGGGAAGGAGATCCCTGTGAGCCTGATGTACGGTCAAGTAGAGTTGGCCGCGAAATATTCCCAACGGGACTATAAACTAGACAGCCTATTAGATGGGATTGAAGAGGAGTACAATCAGTCAGTTTGACAATGTAATTTAAAATGACATGTAAAATGCCTTCTAGCCGGATTGTAGATCGTTTGTCTTTGCGGACCTTTTCGCTTCAACCTCGAGACCCAACAGTCCGGAGTGTGTCCGAATACCCTCACGGTTATACAAAAACCGGGGCATGCATGGAGACCAGGCGTAGGGGTCATAAGTGCTTTATCAGACAAGTGCCCAACTAGCTATGTTATATTACATGGTTAGTAAGAAACATCTTCCAGGGAGAATAGTTCCGTTAGGGGTTCCTTTCCCTGGGAGGCATGCCCTAAAGTGCATGTCCGAACTGCGAAAAGAGCAGAAAAATCATCTGGGAGCAGATAAATAGATAAGTAATAAATCATCTTTCAAGTCACCGACCGAATATTCCCTTAAGAACGCTAGCCTTCAGCTTCACCCAGTCTGAGGTACACATCCGGCTGACCCGGCAGTAACAATCATAGAGGTGCTCCCTTTACCTCCTAGCCGAACAATCGGGAACGTAGGGGTAAGCACAGGAGCCAGGCAACCTAGCATGGCCAAAACTTAAGTCATATCGATGCATATAATGGTGAGTAAAAGGTACATGCGGAAGTATGACACATGTGTTGGGCATGAAGCCCGTATAAATAAGCTTCTGTTAAAGAAGCCCCCAGGTATAATGAGTGTGAGTAGCACATCAAGTGTGTGCGAACAATGCGTAGATCAGCCCTCAAAAGCTTTTACTGAAAGAGGGAGGAAAAAGGAGGGAAACAAAAGACAGCGAAAAAATATGAAAGGTGGACGGAGGAACGAGACGAACTCTGAGTCCGGCGCTAGGCGTAGAATCTTCGGAGACGGGCTGCGTTCCATGGGTTCGGCTCGAGTCGGTTGTCAGATGCGTTGCATAGATGGTATGCACCGCCAGTAAGGACTTGGTCGATGATGAAGGGACCTTCCCATCTGGGCTTAAGTTTGTCCTTTTTCTTGTCTGGCAGGCGTAGAACTAGCTCGCCAACATTGTAAGTTTTGGCCCGTACTTCTCTGCTTTGATATCTTCGAGCCTGCTGCTCATAGAATGCGGAACGGGATTTTGGCATGCCGCGCTCCTCCTCTAAGGCGTCCAAACTGTCCTGCCGATCCAACTCGGCTTCTCTTTCTTCGTACATGCGTACGCGAGGTGAGTCATGAATTATATCGCAGGGCAAAACTGCCTCTGCGCCGTATACCATAAAGAATGGTGTGAATCCGGTAGTGCGGTTTGGCGTGGTTCGTAGCCCCCAGAGTACGGAGTCGAGCTCCTCTACCCAGTGCGTGTTAGATTCCGTGAGGGACCGCACTAATCTGGGTTTAATACCGCTCATGATTAGACCATTTGCTCGTTCGACTTGACCGTTAGTTTGAGGGTGACAGACTGAAGCGTAGTCGAGCTTGATGCCCATGTTTTTGCACCAGAGTTTAACCTCGTCGGCCGTGAAATTCGTGCCGTTATCAGTGATGATGTTGTGGGGGACGCCAAAACGGTGTACTACCCCAGATATGAAGTCTATCACGGGTCCGGATTCTGCCGTTTTAACTGGCTTGGCCTCTATTCATTTGGTGAATTTGTCCACCATGACCAATAAGTATTTTTGCTTGTGGGTTCCCCCTTTAAGGGATCCAACCATGTCAAGCCCCCAGACCGTGAAGGGCCAAGTGATGGGTATAGTTTTGAGGGTGGTGGGTGGCATGTGGCTTTGATTAGCAAAGAGCTGGCAACCGACGCATCGTTGGACTAAGTCCTGAGCATCTGCCCGGGCTGTCGGCCAATAAAATCCTGTACGGAAGGCCTTGCCTACAAGGGCCCGGGCTGCAGCGTGGTGCCCGCCGAGTCCAGCGTGAATTTCAGCCAGGAGATTTCGCCCTTCCTCTTCGGAGATACACCTTTGAAGGACTCCGGTTGTGCTTTTCTTATAAAGTTCTCCCTCATGGACCTTGTAGGCTTTAGATCGCCGAACTATGCAGCGGGCCTCATTTTGGTCTTCGTGAAGTTCCTACCAAATTAAGTAGGCTAGGAATGGTTCCATCCACAGGGCAATTACTGCCATAATTTCGTGGGCTGAAGGTGTTATTTCATTGGCTGAGCCACTGATTGTGTCAGAATGTTCCGTGTTGGGTAGTGCAGTTGGTTCCGGGTTGTTATTTCCAGACTCCTCTTCCCATAATACGGATGGCTTAAAGAGCCGCTCCAGGAAGATGTTTGGAGGGACGGCGTCGCGTTTTGCGCCGATGCGTGCCAACACGTCTGTTGCCTGGTTATTATCCCGGGCTACATGGTGGAATTCAAGTCCTTCGAACCGAGCTGACATTTTTAGGACGGCGTTACGGTAGGCTGCCATTTTCGGATCCTTGGCGTCAAAGTCTCCATTTACTTTGGATATTGCGAGGTTTGAATCCCCGCTCACCTCTAGGCGTTGAATACCCATGGAGATAGCCATCCGGTGACCATGTAAAAGGGCCTTGTATTCGGCTGCGTTGTTGGAGTCCGTGTACATTATTTGAAGTACGTATTGGACTGTGTCTCCGGTTGGGGACGTCAAGACGACGCCAGCCCCCAAGCCGGCCAACATTTTGGAGCCGTCGGAATGCATGATCCAATTGGAGTATGCGTCGTACTCTTTAGGGAGTTTGGCTTCGGTCCATTCGGCGATGAAGTCAGCCAAAACTTGCGACTTTATAGCTCGCCGTGGTTTGTAGGTTATGTCAAATGGTAAGAGCTCAATGGCCCATTTTGCAATCCTGCCCGTTGCGCCGCCGTTGTTTATAATGTCGTTGAGAGGTACTTCGGAGGCCACTGTTATGGAACACTCTTGAAAGTAGTGTCGCAGCTTCCGGGATGCCATGAACACCACGTACACTATCTTTTGACAATGCGGGTACCGGGACTTGCATGGAGTTAAGACAGTGGATACGTAGTACACTGGTTTTTGAAGAGGGAATTTGTGCCCTTCTGTTTCTCGTTCGACGACGAGTACCGCGCTGACAACTTGATGTGTTGCCGCGATATAATAACATCGGTTCGCCCAGGTTGGGCGCGGCCAGGACCGGATTTGTTGCCAATATGGCCTTAATTTCTTCGAGTCCAGCCGTGGCAGCATCCGTCCATTCGAAGTGTTCGGTGCGCCGGAGGAGGCGATAGAGGGGCAGTTCCTTTTCTCCCAAACGGGAGATGAAGAGGCTTAGAGCCGCCACGCATCCAGTTAGTTTTTGTATTTGTTTGAGGTCTTTTGGGATATCCAATTGTGACAGAGCTCGGATCTTGGCTGGGTTTGCTTCAATTCCTCTACCGGATACAATGAAGCCCAAGACCTTTCCGGCTGGTACGCCGAAAACACATTTTTCCGGGTTGAGCTTAATGTCATATGCTCAGAGGTTGTCGAATGTAAGCCTCAGATCTTCTACTAGAGTTTCGACGTGTTTGGTCTTAACGACCACATCGTCTACGTATGCCTCCACTGTTTTGCCTATCTGGGTAGCCAGACATGTCTGAATCATGCGTTGATATGTTGCGCCGGCGTTTTTGAGTCCGAAGGGCATTGTGTTGAAGCAGAATGGTCCGTATGGAGTAATGAATGCCGTTGCGGCCTGGTCTGTTTCCGCCATCTTGATTTGATGGTATCCGGAGTATGCGTCGAGGAAGCACAATGAATCGTGCCCTGCGGTAGCATCGATGATTTGGTCGATGCGGGGGAGGGGGAAAGGATCCTTTGGACAGGCCTTGTTAAGGTCTTTGAAATCGACACAAAGGCGCCAGGATTTGTCCTTTTTTGGTACCATTACCAGGTTAGTCCGGATGTTTTATATCTCTGATGAATCCGGCTTCTAAGAGTTTGGCTAGCTCCTCTCCCATTGCCTGTCTTTTGGGTTCGGAAAATCGCCGAAGAGCCTGTTTGACTGGCTTGAATCCTTTTAGGATATTTAGGCTGTGTTCTGCCAGCCTGCGTGGGATTCCTGGCATATCTGAAGGGTGCCAGGCAAAAATGTCCCAGTTTTCCCGAAGGAATTCTCGTAGTGCGGCTTCTACATCAGGGTTTAATTGTGCCCCAATGGAGGCCGTCTTTGTGGAGTCCGTTGGATGGACCTGGAATTTGACTATTTCGTCTGCTGGTTTAAAAGAGGTGGACTTAGATCTCTTATCGAGTATCACATCGTCCCTATTCACCATGGAGCGCAGCGCAGTGAGTTCCTCTGTCGCTAGGGCTTCAGATAGTGCCTCTAGGGCTAGTGCGGTTGTCTTATTTTCAACGCGGAGTGCTATATCTGGATCACTGACAAGAGTGATGATTCCGTTGGGCCCGGGCATTTTAAGCTTCATGTACCTGTAATGGGGTATAGCTTGGAAAATTGTGAATGCCTCTCGCCCTAACAAGGCGTGATATCCGCTGCGGAACGGGGCCACTTGGAACGTGACCTCCTCGGACCTGTAATTGTCCGGTGAGCCGAACACTACATCTAGTGTGATTTTTCCTGTGCAGCGTACTTCCCGACTAGGGATTATTCCTCTAAAGGTTGTGCTGCTTCGCTCAATGCGGCTCCAGTCTATTTCCATTTTTTGGAGGGTTTCCTCGTAGATGAGGTTTAATCCGCTGCCGCCATCCATGAGTACCTTGGTAACACGAAAGTCGTCCACTATCGGACTGAGGACCAATGCGGCTGGTGCTCGGGCTGTTCGGAATTTAGGTTCGTCGCTGGCATTGAAGGTGATAGCCGTGTCGCTCCATGGATTTGTTGTTGCTACTTGGTAGACTTCGGCGAGGCTGCGGATTGTTCATTTCCGCATATTATTTGATGCAAAAGTCTCGAAGACTGTTAATACCGTACTGGTACTATTGGGCTGGTTACCCGGGGCTAGAATACCCTCGCCATGTTTGGCCGCCTGCCATAGTATCCAACATGCTCGAAGGCTATGTGTTGGAGTGACGCCCTCGGTACTATGGATTTTGCAGGGTCCGTTGAGCCATCCCTCCAGTACGGTTCCATGCCCTTTAGGGGTTTTTTGCTTATTGGTTTTTGACCCAGGTGCTTGAGTATGATGCACCCTTTTATTTCGAACTAGGGTTATGTTCAGGGCCGGATTGTCCCAAAACCTGGTTTCGGTTTTCCAGGCACTCTCCATCGCACAGTATTTTTGTACTATGGTCGCCAGGTCGGTGAAGCGTGTAACTTCGCGAAGACTTATGGCGTTCATGATTCCCTTGTCCGTGCAATTGTTGCAGAAAATTGAGATTGCGCTTTCCTCACGGCAGTCCTTTATCCTGTTCATAACCAGGAGGAATATGGCCCAGTAATGATGTACTGTTTCATCGGGATCTTGCCGTATTTGAGAAAGATCGCTTATGTTTGGGTCGGCGGGCAGAATTAAATTCGGAACCCCGCCCAATCTGAGGCTCAAAGACCGAGAAGTTTCTAGATTTGGAAGCTTGGATTGCTGGATGTTATCCAACAAATCTGGTCCAATGCCTGACTTTAGGTTCAGTACTTGATTGACGTCCGTCCCTCCGCGGGAATCCGGCATGGAGGGATTGGGAATCCGGACAAAACTGGTCTTTAACATAGAAGAAGAGTCGCCCCGTTGTTCCTCTACCACAACAAGGTGGTGGGTAGCCTGGGGAGAGTTAATTTCTCTCAGATTGGTTTTAAGCCCAATCTGATAGTAGTCTATAGCGACTCCCAGGGCGGCGATGCGATCCAAGAGCTCATTTACAGAGGAGAGCTCCATCGGATCTAGCTGCTCGGCGAATTCCGAATTGACGTGAAGATCGCTTTTGATGACCTGAGAGGTCATTGTCGGAGCAGTGGCCAAACAGGCGGTCATAAGAAAACCACCAAGCTGGATAGTTTGGCCGATGGCCAAAGCTCCTTTGGCGACGGTGCCGTCTTTAAAGACGGGAAAAGGCATCCCTCCTGATTGCGATGGCACAGAGGAACTCTCAATGAAAGCACCAATGTCGGTGTCAAAACCGGCGGAACTCGGCTAGGGGGTCCCGAACTGTGCGTCTAGGCGGATGGTAATAGGAGACAAGGGACACGATGTTTTACCCAGGTTCGGGCCCTCTTGATGGAGGTAAAACCCTACGTCCTGCTTGATTGATATTGATGATGTGGGTATTACAAGAGTAGATCTACCACGAGATCAAGGAGGCTAAACACTAGAAGCTAGCCTATGGTATGATTGTTGTTCGTCCTATGGACTAAAGCCATCCGGTTTATATAGACACCGGAGAGGGCTAGGGTTACACAGAGTCGGTTACAATGGTAGGATATCTACATATCCGTATCGCCAAGCTTGCCTTCCACGCCAAGGAAGTCCCATCCGGACACGGGACGAAGTCTTCAATCTTGTATCTTCATAGTCTTGGAGTCCGGCTGATGATGATAGTTCGGCTATCCGGACACCCCCTAGTCCAGGACTCCCTCAATAAGGATAGACAATTTCTAATAATGAGAAAGGAGCTCCCGAGGACACATGGGAATTATTGTCAAGCTAGTTTCCATCACGTTCATATGATTCATGTTCGGTACTTTGATAATTTGGTATGTGGGTGGACCGGTGCTTGGGTACTGCCCTTACTTGGACAAGCATCCCACTTATGACTAACCCCTATTGCAAGCATCCGCAACTACAAAAGAAGTATTAAGGTAAACCTAACAACAACATTAAACATATGGATCCAAATCAGCCCCTAACGAAGCAACGCATAAACTAGGGTTTAAGCTTCTGTCACTCTAGCAACCCATCATCTACTTATTACTTCCCCATTCCTTCCTCTAGGCCCAAATAATGGTGAAGTTTCATGTAGTCGACGTTCACATAACACCACTAGAAGAAAAGACAACATACATCTCATCAAAATATCGAACGAATACCAAATTCACATGACTACTAATAGCAAGACTTCACCCATGTCCTCAGGAACAAATGTAACTACTCACAAAGCATATTCATGTTCATAATCAGAGGAGTAATAATATGCATAAAGGATCTGAACATATGATCTTAAACCAAGTAAACCAATTAGCATCAACTACAAGGAGTAATCAGCACTACTAGCAACCCACAGGTACCAATTTGTGGTTTTGATACAAGATTGGATACAAGAGATGAACTAGGGTTTTGAGAGGAGATGGTGCTGGTGAAGATGTTGATGGAGATTGACCCCCTCCCGATGAGAGGATCGTTGGTGATGATGTTGGTGATGATTTCCCCCTCCCGGAGGGAAGTGTCCCCGGCAGAACAGCTCCTCCAGAGCCCTAGATTGGTTCTGCCAAGGTTCCGCCTCGCGGTGGAGGAGTTTTGTCCCGTAAGCTTGCCCACGATTTTTTCCAGGGTAAAAGCTCTGATATAGCAGAAGATGGACACCGGGGGCCCACCAGGGGGTCCAGGAGACAGGGGGCGCGCCCAGTAGGGGGGGCGCCCCCCCCCCCACACACACACACTCTCTCTTGGATGAGGTGTGGGCCCCCTGGTGTATTTCTTTCACCCAAAAATTCTTATTAATTCCAAAAGGATGTTTCGTGGAGTTTCAGGACTTTTGGAGCTGTGCAGAATAGGTTTCCAATGTTTGCCCCTTTTCCAGCCAGAATTCCAGCTGCTGGCATTCCCCCTCTTCATGGGAAACCTCGTAAAATAAGAGAGAATAGCCATAAGTATTGAGATATAATGTGTAATAACAGCCCATAATGCAATAAATATTGATATAAAAGCATGATGCAAAATGGACGTATCAGTACCCTCGTAGACCGAAAGCATAAGTGTTAGCACAACGCGGTTGATGTAGTCGTACGTCTTCTCGATCCGACCTATCAAGTACCGAACGCAAGACGCCTCCGAGTTCAGCACACGTTCAGCCCGATGACGTCCCTCGAACTCTGATCCATACGATCTTTGAGGGGGAGTTTCGTCAGCACGACGGCGTGGTGACTATGATGATGTTCTACCGACGCAGGGCTTCGCCTAAGCACCGCTACAATATTATCGAGGTGGATTATGGTGGAGAGGGGGCACCGCACACAGCTAAGAGATCTCAAGGATCAATTGTTGTGTCTATGGGGTTCCCCCCTGCCCCCGTATATAAAGGAGCAAGGGGGAGGTGGCCGGCCTAGGAGGAGGGCGCGCCAAGGGGGGAGTCCTACTCCCACCGGGAGTAGGACTCCTCCTTTCCTTGTTCGAGTGGAAGAAGGGAAGGGAGAAGGAGAAGGAAGGAAGGGGGTGCCCCCCCTCTAGTCCAATTCGGACTAGTCCATGGGGAGGGGTGCGGCCACCCTTTGGGGCCTTTCTCTCCTTCCCCGTATGGCCCATTAAGGCCCAATACGAATTCCCGTAACTCCCCGGTACTCCGAAAAATACCCGAATCACTGGGAACCTTCCCGATGTCTGAATATAGTCGTCCAATATATCGATCTTTACGTCTCAACCATTTAGAGACTCCTCTTCATGTCCCCGATCTCATCCGGGACTTCGAACTCCTTCGGTACATCAAAACACATAAACTCATAATATAACCGTCATCGAACTTTAAGCGTGCGGACCCTACGGGTTCAAGAACTATGTAGACATGATCGAGACATGTCTCCGGTCAATAACCAATAGCGGAACCTGGATGCTCATATTGGCTCCTACATATTCTACGAAGATCTTTATCGGTCAAACCGCAAAACAACATACGTTGTTCCCTTTGTCATCGGTATGTTACTTGCCTGAGATTCGATCGTCGGTATCTCAATACCTAGTTCAATCTCGTTACCGGCAAGTCTCTTTAGTCGTTACGTAATGCGTCATTCCGTAACTAACTTATTAGCTACATTACTTGCAAGGCTTATAGTGATGTGCATTACCGAGAGGGCCCAGAAATACCTCTCTGGCAATCAGAGTGACAAACCCTAATCTCGAAATACGCCAACCCAACATGTACCTTCGGAGACACCTGTAGAGCTCCTTTATAATCACCCAGTTATGTTGTGACGTTTGGTAGCACACAAAGTGTTCCTCCGGTAAACGGGAGTTGCATAATCTCATAGTTATAGGAACATGTATAAGTCATGAAGAAAGCAATAGCAACATACTGAACGATCAAGTGATAAGCTAATAGAATGGGTTAAGTCAATCACATCATTCTCTAATGATGTGATCCCGTTAATCAAATGACAACTCATGTCTATGGCTAGGAAACTTAACCATCTTTGATTCAACGAGCTAGTCAAGTAGAGGCATACTATTGACACTCTGTTTGTCTATGTATTCACATATGTATCAAGTTTCCGGTTAATACAATTCTAGCATGAATAATAAACATTTATCACGAAATAAGGAAATAAATAATAACTTTATTATTCCCTCTAGGGCATATTTCCTTCAAAATCAAGAAGCTCAACAAAGATTTTGAAGCCCACAAGGCTGACTGGAAGGGCACCAAGGTCCGATTCGTCAAGTTGACAAAGACATTCACTTCAAGTGTTGCCACTCCTGTGCGCGTTGAAGTCACTCTGGCTGCAGCATCTGCCCAAGCCACTGAAGGAATTGCCAGCACCGTTGATGAATTTCAGGCTGCTGATGAATCTGCAAGCACCAGGGCTGCTGAAGAAATTCGAGCCACTTAAGAAACTCTCGGGGAAACCACTAGTGTTACGCCTGAAGAAATTGCCAGGCCAGCTAAAGACTCTGTCGCTATGCCTGAAGAAACTGCTCAAGACAGGCCAACTGCATCAGTTGTTCTTGAAGAAATTGATCCCACTGCCACTGCTCCGCCGGCACCAACACCAAGTCCGATTCTTCCTTCTCCTCTGGAAGTGAAGAAGACCAAAGCTGCGGAGCATGCTGCTTTGAAAAAGAGGAAAGCATCAGCTGCATCAGATTCTTCGACCCCCAAGAAGGCGAAGATTTTGACAAGTTCACTGGAGAATCCCATTGATGTTGTTCCTCTCGCAAGCATGCCATCTAAGGAACTTTTTCCTCATGGTGAAGAATATCAGATTCCTGAAGAATCTGCAGAAGAAGATCCCTCTGCTGCTTCCACATAGCAGATGGATGAAGAAATTGAGGTTAAAGCTTTCACCTCAACCCATCAGGTATCATCGCCAATGCCTCAGTTTACTGCTGAAGAGGCCAGCATTGAAGAAATGGAAGTGGATGAGGATGTGGACATTGGTTGCACCACTCCCGTGCTGAATGATGATTTCTGGTACAGTCAGCACCCCAACTCGTCTCTCGACACATCAATCCAACAAATTCCTCAGTCTCCGGCTCCAACTGAAGTTCTCCTGGGTTCTGAAGAAATTCATGCCACCCCTTCCATTGCTGAAGAGATTCCACCAACTAGTGTCGATGAACATGTTGCTAAAGAATTGGATGCCCGGGTTGCTACTGAAGCAAAAGCTAAAATTCCTCAGCCTGTGGCTCCTAAAGCTGAAGTCCTAGAAGTTATTCTTCAAATTTCTGATACTCCTCAGCCACAGCCGAAGAATCCATTCTCCAAGACTCCAAAGTTCAAGGCTGATGCCTTCTTCAACGAGCATGTATTCTTCACTGAATATAATCCATATGATTCAGCTTGACTGAGGAGGAAGCGATTCTGGACTGCCAGCCAGGCAAATTTCTATTCTTTGGTGCTATTCAACAAAGACAAGGTCTTCGATCATGAGCATATTCCTCACTTGGATATGGAATCTCTGCCTTGCTTTGCACCAGTCCTCACTGCTATTCATGATGCTGGCCTGCTCAATTTCTGCTCTGACATCTGCGATTGGAATGAAGAACTCATTCTTCAATTCCACACGACGCTGAACATCACAGGAAATTTTTTGAATATGTGAATTCATGGGTGTTGGACTGGATGACTGAGAACACACATTACAAGGCACCTACAACTGAATTGCTCGTGCCATGCCAGTCAGTCCTCCCCCAGAAGGTGCACGTCTGATATATTCTGAAACTGAGCTGTCCGATCACTTTATGCAAGTGCTGATGAAGCCACTGAAGCCTGGACAAGCATCAAGGACCAAATTCCTCATGAAAGGAATTGCAGTATGTGCTGAGGACAGTCTACCTTATTCTGACGAAGACTTTGAGTCCAATCAAGGGCCACGACTCAAATAATGAGGAAGTCGTTGGCATCCTGAAGAATCTGCTGTTCAACATCATGCATGGTATTACCGTGAATTATCATGATTTCTTCATGAGGACTCTGGCAAATGTCGCTATGTCCCCATTTGAGCTGAAGCCTTACACTCCCTGGATCATGAGATTCCTCAGAACAAGGTCTTCACTCAACTACAAAGCTGGATACGCTCAACCATGGCAGCTTCTTGCCCCGATTGAAGTCCTCAAACGGACATTTTCCTCAGCTGATGAGAAGGGCAAGGCCACTGCTGTCATTGATGAGGGCATCCGTCCATTGGATGGGCAGTTCCGCAAAGCTGCTTCATACTCCACCAATGATGATTCTGCCACTCATGATACTGCTGCAAATGCTTAAAAGAAAAGTCCTCATGCAACTGCTCCAATGGTGATGACTGATCGTGAGCTTCTCCTCAGTCTTCACCAGAAGGTGGGTGGCAATCACAAATGGGTGAAACGACAGTTTGGTTCAATTCTTCACAATATGACTGCCACTTATAATTCAGTGAAGAAGAACCATTACTACCTCAACAAAATGTTCGATCGCACCTGGGCTGTATTGTCTCACCTTTACAGTGAAGAGGATCTCAAGCGGATGGGTTTCAAGCAGGACTTCGGCTGGGCTAAGCCTCCACCGAAGAAATTCAAGAAGGTCGAAGTTCCTCCTTTGGTGCCTAGTTCATATTCCTCATCCCGCGACACTGATGAAAATGAAGATCTAGATGATACTGCGGCAGGCCCTACTCCAACCGACGACCCCAACAATGCTGGCGCTCCTCCATCGACTTCATGAAGAAATTCTTCAGGGGAGTTAGTCCTCACTTTTCGTCCCTTTTGGTCATTTGATGACAAAGGGGGAGAAATTTGAGTTAGTCTTCAAGCGGGTCTATGTATATGGGCATTTTTTTTGTTAAGTTGCAACTCTCGCTCTTTTGAAGCTTTTGTTGATCGAGTTGTAAACTTAAGTCCGATGGTGACCTGACACTTTTGCTCTGTTTTCTTGCATGCTATTTCCTCATTAATCCTATGCACGCATGCTGAATTACATCGGTCACCATATTTCATCATGCATTTCAAATTATTCATTCTGTATGTTAAATGTGTGTATGAATTACCAGATATAGGGGGAGATCTCCATGATTCTACTCTTCAAGTGTGCATTGCTTCAAAAGCAAAATCTTCACTATGCACATCTTCAGGGGGAGTTCTTATATATCTTGCAATCAAATTCCTCAATATTGAGTACTTTCAATTCATATGCTAATCCCCGTGTAAAACTTAACCTATATTGTCATCAATCACCAAAAAGGGGGAGATAGTAAGTGCATCTAGTGCCCCTTAGTGATTTTGGTGTATTGAAGTCTTATAGGTTAAGGGACTAATATGTTTGTGAGTGTACACAGGCTCTATAAGTCAATGAGGAGTTTGATATTTATAGTGAAAGTCGACCCCTAAAAATGAATGTCTTCGGCTGAAGACTTTGGTTCTCCTGAAGTCTTTGAAAGTGAAGAAATTGGTGTGACCATGAAGACTCGATATTCATGCGAGGAATCTGAAGTGTGAAGACTTTTGTTTTCGTAGTTTCATTTTCTCTTTCTTGAGTCATAGGAAACACCGTACTGTTAAACGGGGTCGAGGTAATACTAAGGAAACAGATTTCCAAGTGATGCTCATCTCAAAATCCTACACCTACCCAATCCTTCGAGTGAAGCCATTGGAAATCTCATATCAGTTTAGTGTATTTCTTCAGTGACAGAGAAGAAGATCTTCTGGTCTTTGAGGAGTTTTTTCTGACTGAGTAGTTAGGAATTCGCCAGTGCGGATTGCCTACACAGTGAGGAACATGATAGCCCTGAGGAATTTGAACCTCAAAATATCCGACCGTTGCTGAGCCGCGCGCTAGCCATTCCAAAATATCTACCACCTAACGGTCATATCTGCCAAGGGCATTTATGTCTTATCATGTCGGGCTGCTCCCTAGGCTATAAATAGCCACCCCCTACAACCACTAGCTGGTTGGCTGCTCCGATAGAAACTGACACTTGTCATCTGAGAGCATCCCATCCTCCGAGGACTTTGAGTGAAAATCATCGAGTGAGGAAAACCCAAATCCCAAACCCAAACCTACAAACCCCAAAGTGATTGAGCATCACTGAAGAGATTGTTCCTGTGTGGAACCGACGCTTGTTACCTTTGAGGACTGTGTATCCTCCAGACGGTTAGGAATCATGGTCTGAGCATCCAAGAGGAATTGTGGATTGCCGAGTGACCTAGTCTGTGAAGGTTTGGAAGTCACCTGTGAAGACTTACCACTACTGTTGGGCGAGATTTGCATGATCTTAGCTCAAGGAGAATACGGTGAGGACTGTGTGTCCGGGACTGTGTGTCCTCGAGTTTAAATACTCAGTCGCTCCAACCAGACATACAACTGTCACAGCAGTTGGAACTGGTCGAACAAATCATTATCTTCACCAAGCCTACTGTTTCTATTTCCTCAACCCTTTCATTTCCTCAGTTATGTGTTGATGTACCTGATCATTACTACTTGAAGACATTGACTGAAGGCTTTCTCTATTGACTGCAGACTTTCTCTATTTCCTCAATCCTATTTCTTCAGTCTGTTTGTCTTCATCCTGCTTATCCTGTGTTTACGCTTTCTGTACTCAGTGCTTGTCTTTAATTTCATCATGATGAGTATGTTGTTACTCTGTTTTGCTTATACCTGAGTACTTATTCCACTGCAAGTATTTCTTCGCTTAGGAATTTCCTCACCTTGAAATTCGTCAGTGAAGATTTATTAAAAATCACCTATTCACCCCCCCTCTAGTCGACGTAACGCACTTCCACATTCATATAGAGTCATATCTTTGTTCTAGATATCGAGTTGTAATATTGAGTTGTAAGTAAATAAAGTGTGATGATCATCATTATTAGAGCATTGTCCCATGTGAGGAAAGGATGATGGAAGCAATGATTCCCTCACAAGTTGGGATGAGTCTCCGGACTTTATGAAAAATAAAAGAGGCCAAAGAATCCCAGATAAAAAAAGGGGCCAAAGAAGCCCACCAAAAAAAAGAAAAAAAATGAGAGAAAAAGAGAGAAGGGGCAATGTTACTATCCTTTTACCACACTTGTGCTTCAGAGTAGCACCATGTTCTTCATATAGTGAGTCTCCTATATTGTCACTTTCTTATACTAGTGGTAATTTTCATTATAGAACTTGGCTTGTATATTCCGAAGATGGGCTTCCTCAAACGCCCGAGGTCTTCATGAGCAAGCAAGTTGGATGCACACCCACTTAGTTTCCAGTTTGAACTTTCATACACTTATAGCTCTTAGTGCATCCATTGCATGGAAATCCCTAGTCCTCACGTTGACATCAATTGATGGGCATCTCCATAGCCCGTTGATTAGCCACGTCGATGTGAGACTTTCTCCTTTTTGTCTCCTCCACATAACCTCGACCATCATATTCTATTCCACCTATAGTGCTATATCCATGGCTCACGCTCATGTATTGCGTGAAAGTTGAAAAAGTTTGAGAATACTAAAGTATGAAACAATTGCTTGGCTAAAACCGGGGTTGCGCATGATTTGAATATTTTGTGTGGTGAAGGTGGAGCATAGCCAGATTATATGATTTTGTAGGGATAACTTTCTTTGGCCATGTTGTTTTGAAAAGACATGATTGCTTAATTAGTATGATTGAAGTATTATTGTCTTAATGTCAAATGATAGACTATTTCTTTGAATCACTCATGTCTTAATATTCATGCCATGATTAGATTACATGATCAAGATTATGCTAGGTAGCATTCCACATCAAAAATTATCTTTTTTATCATTTACCTACTTGAGGACGAGCAGGAATTAAGCTTGGGGATGCTGATATGTCTCCGTCGTATCTATAACTTTTTATTGTTCCATGCCAATATTCTACAACTCTTACATACTTTTGGAAACTTTTTATACTATTTTTAGGACTGACATATTGATCCAGTGCCCAGTGCTAGTTCCTGTTTGTTGCATGTTCTTTTCGCAGAAAATCCATATCAAACGGAGTCCAAACGGGATAAAAATGGACGGAGATTTTTTTTGGAATATATCTCAATTTTGAGAAGTGGAATCAACGCGAGACGATGCATGAGGGGCCCACGAAGCCGGGGTTGTGTCCCAGGGGGGTGGGCGCGCCCATGACCCTCGTGGACACCCCGTAAGGCAGTTGTTGCCCTTCTTTCACCGCAAGAAAGCTAATATCCGTAGAAAAGTCATGTCCAATGTTTCAATCCAATTGGAGTGACGGATCTCCGGGAATATAAGAAATGGTGAAAGGGCAGAATCAGGAACGCAGAAACAGAGAGAGACAGAGAGACAAATCCAATCTCGGAGGGGCTCTCGCCCCTCCCACGCCATGGAGACCATGGAACAGAGGGGAAACCCTTCTCCCATCTAGGGAGAAGGTCAAGGAAGAAGAAGAAGAAGGGAGGCTCTCTCTCCCCCTCTCTCCTGGTGGCGCCAGAACGCCGCCGGGGCCATCATCATCACTGTGATCTACACCAACACCTCTGTCATCTTCACCAACGTCTCCATCATTGTGACAGCCTGGTTTTTGCCCTCTTTTTCTTTGCTTGATTTTTCAGCTGAGTTGATTTTGAATTTGGAGTTTTGAATCATTTCATTTGGACTTAGCCACTTGGGTATCCCTTGATTTTCACCCAAGTGTTCCCTCTCCTCCTCTAAGCCATCATTTCAACCCTGGCCAACCCAACAATATTGCTTGGAATATTTTTCTTAAATGAAAAATATTCATTTTTGCCTCCAAAACCCTAGCTAACTACTTGAGCTCCAAAGCAACCCTAATTTTTCTTGCCCAAAAATCCTGAGATAAATCCCAAATATTCTTTGGACCCTAGGGCACATCTCTGAGCAAAAATATTTCACCACTCCTTGGAGTATTTTTGCTACAGAAAATAAAATCACTTCTGGGCTGAAATGGTAGTTTCTACAGCAACTACCTTTTTACTAGCTCCAATGTAGCTGGTTTTCCCTGAGCTTATTTACCTTAGTAAGAGTCAGTAAAACCCCAAAGCTCAGCCCTTGAATCCCCGTGGTTTGACCACAGTAAGTCCCCAAAGTTTCTGTCCAGTAACTTAACCTCATCACCATTTTACTTCTACTGCACCTGGAACCAAACCGAGCCATGGTAACACCTAAGTTTACTAAGGACTACACGCCAGACATCCTTGTTAGTGCGTAGGTGGCCTTATGTCACGGTCCACGCGGTGACCGCGTTCGTCCGAGCGTGCTGGCATGCCAAACGCGCGCTCTGCGCGTCGCCAGCGCCTCTGTTGAGCACGTGCTCGCTGCTCGGTTGGCCAGAGCGTGTCTCCCCTCGCCACCATCCTCGTCTCCACCCCCATAGCTCCTCCCTGCCGCTCGCCGACGCCGGAGCTCGCCGCAGCGAGCATGGGCACGGTCCGGCCAACGGCACAGTGCACGTGCACTGTGTTCGTCTCTTTCCCCCTCGTTCCTGTGCTCGTCCGCGCCCGCGTACAGTTGCTACGTGACCTCCGTCTCCTTCTCCATCACTCTCTGGCACCGTTCATCGCCGGGTGACAGGGACAGGTGTCCTCCGGCGGAGCCCGAGCCCTCCTCGCCGCCCCGCCTATAAAAGCCCCCCTCCGCAGCCTCCTGGAGCATCACAACTCACTCCCACTCCCTCCTAGAGCCACTAAAAGCCGCATCCCGGCCGGGCAGGCCGTCGGCTGCCGAGCTAGCCGGCGATCCCCTTTGGATTGTTCCCGCAGCTCCGGCCACCCCCAAGCCAAGGCGACACCGTCAGGGCCTCCGCCTCTCCTCCGTGAGGCCAACGCGCCTAGCTAGAGCCCCTGGAGCCACCCCAAGATGCCATCTTCTTCAACTCCGGCGACCTCCGCCTTATGTCGCTGCTGGAGAGGTCAAATCTGACACCGTACGTCCACCATTAGCCATGCTACGGGTACGGGCAGGTGCGCAATCTCCTTCTCCGTCGATCCCTCCCTCTCGTTTGCCTCCAAGAAGTCTCGTCGCCGGCGTGAGCTCCGGCAAATCACCGTTCCCCTCTATTTCCCTCTCCCCTCCCTCCGGCCTGACTAGCAGGGCCTGCTAGTCAGCCACTCACTATGCGTGCGAAGCAGTATGAGTGGTGGCGCCTGATGTGAACTACACAACCTTCTTCTTGTAGACGTTGTTGGGCCTGCAAGTGCACAGGTTTGTAGGACAGTAGAAAATTTCCCTCAAGTGGATGACCTAAGGTTTATCAATCCGTAGGAGGCGTAGCATGAAGATGGTCTCTCTCAAACAACCCTGCAACCAAATAACAAAGAGTCTCTAATGTCCCCAACACACCCAATACAATGGTAAATTGTATAGGTGCACTAGTTCGGCGAAGAGATGAAGATACAAGTGCAAAATAGATAGTAGATAAAGGTTTTTGTAATCTGAAATTATAAAAACAGCAAGGTAACAAGCGATAAAAGTGAGCATAAACGGTATTGCAATGATAGGAAACAAGGCCTAGGGTTCATACTTTCACTAGTGCAAGTTCTCTCAACAATAATAACATTGATAGATCATATGACAAGCCCTCAACATGCAACAAAGAGTCACTCCAAAGCAATTAATAGCAGAGAACAAACGTAGAGATTATGGTAGGGTACGAAACCACCTAAAAGTTATTCTTTCGGATCAATCTATTAAAGAGTTCGTACTAGAATAACACCTTAAGACACAAATCAACCAAAACCCTAATGTAACCTAGATACTCCATTGTCACCTCAAGTATCCGTGGGCATGATTATACGATATGCATCACAAAATCTCAGATTCATCCAACCAACACAAAAGTACTTCAAAGAGTGCCCCAAAGTTTCTACCGGAGAGTCAAGAACGTGTGCCAACCCCTATGCATAGGTTCATGGGCGGAACCCGCAAGTTGGTCACCAAAACATACATCAAGAGGCACATGATATCCCATTCTCACCACAGATAAGCACGGCAAGACATACATCAAGTGTTCTCACAAAAGACTCATTCCGATTAGATAACTTCAAAGGGGAAGCTCAATTCATCACAAGAGAGTAGAGGGGGAGAAACATCATAAATCCAACTACAATAGCAAAGCTCGGGATACATCAAGATCATGCCTTAGAGGGAACACGAGAGAGAACACGAGAGAGAGAGAGAGAGAGAGAGAGAGAGAGAGAGAGATCAAACACATAGCTACTGGTACATACCCTCAGCCCCGAGGGTGAACTACTCCCTCCTCATCATGGAGAGCGCCGGGATGATGAAGATGGCCACCGGTGAAGGTTCCCCCCTCCGGCAGGGTGCCGGGAAGGGCTCCCAAGAGGTTTTTGGTGGCTACAGAGGCTTGCGGCAGCGGAACTCCCGATCTATCTTGATTTCTGATGGTTTTAGGGTACGTAGGCTTATATAGGCGAAAGAACACGGTTGGGGGGTGCTCGAGGGCCAATGAGACAGGGGGCGCGCACAGTAAGGGGGGGCACCCTCCTATCTCATGGCCTCCTCGAGGATCTTCTGACGTGGACTCCAATTCTCCAGGATCATATTCTTCCAAAAAATCACGCTGCCGAAGGTTTCATTCCGTCTGGACTCCGTTTGATATTCCTTTTCTTCGAAATACTAAAACAGGCAATAAAACAGCAATATGGGATGGGCCTCCGGTTAATAGGTTAGTCCCAAAAGTAATATAAAAGTATATAATAAAGCCCATAATCATTCAAAACACATAGTAATATAGCATGTATGCTTCATAAATTATAGATACGTTGGAGACGTATCAGCATCCCCAAGCTTAATTTCTACTCGTCCTCTAGTAGGTAAATGATAAAAGAAAGAATTTATGAAGTGTGAATGCTAGAAGGTGCACAAATTTGATCAATGATAATTTCAATCACCTTTTCTAGCATGAAAATATGTCATAACAGTAGTTCATCTCATAAAACTTCTCACGATAAAGTAACAAGCAATTCACATGTCAAAGCATAGACCATAAACTTTCTTGAAAACTAGCAAACTTCATTCTCAGTCATGAAAACAATTGCAATTCATCCTATTTTCAGGAAGGGTCTATGTCATAGCTTTAATTTAGCAAACTTCACATACTCAACTATCATATAGTCTTCTACAATTGCTAACACTCACGCAATACTTGTGATTATGAAGTTTAATTCAGACACAGAGAAAGATTGGGGCTTATAATGTTGCCTCCAAACGTATTCACCTTTGGGTGATGTCAACAATAATAGTTCATGCTAACGTACAGCCAATTGGATATATATATACATATATATATATATATATATATATATATATATATATATATATATATTAGGATCACCCTAACACAAAGTGCTTGCCAAAGGATAAAATGAAAAAAAAAGGGAGAGGTGAAGATCACCTTGACTCTTGCATAAAGTAAAAGACAAAAAGTAAAAGATAGGCCCTTCGCAGAGGGAAACAGAGGTTGCCATGCGCTTTTAGGGTTGGATACACAAAATCTTAATGCAAAAGAACGTCACTTTATATTGCCCCTTGTATATGGACCTTTATTATGCAGTCCGTCGCTTTTATTGCTTCCATAACAAGTTCGTACAAAGCTTATTTTCTCCGCACTAATAAGTCATGCATATTTAGAGAGAAATTTTTATTGCTTGCACCAATGACAACTTAGTTGAAGGATCTTACTCAATCCATAGGTAGGTATGGTGGACTCTCATGGCAAAAACTGGGTTTAAGGATATTTGGAAGCAAAAGTAGTATCTCCACTTGGTGCTAGGAATTTTTGGCTAGCATGAGGGGGAAAGGCAAGCTCAACATGTCTGAATGATCCATGACAATATACTTTAACTGATATGTGAGAAAACATAACCCATTACGTTGTATTCCTTGTCCAACATCAACTCTTTAGCATGTCATACATAATGAGTGCTCACAATTATAAAAGATGTCTATGATAATATATTTATATGTGAAATCTCTCTTCCTTCAATATTCTTTCATGAATTGTTCAAATGACTAATACAATGCTTGTTAACCGTTAATAAATTTACAACCTCTACTTATTAGATGTGAAGTCATTACTCCCCATGGGATAAGCAAATGAAACATATATAATTTCAGATTTATGACAATCAACTCATTCAACAATTTACTCATAGGATATAAGTGAAGCACACGAGTAAATGACAAACTACTCCAAAAAGATATAAGTGAAGATCAATGAGTAGCAAATAATTATGCAACTATGTGAAGACTCTCTCTCTCATTTAAGAATTCAGATCTTGGTATCTTATTCAAACAGCAAGCAAAACAAAATAAAATTACATTGCAAGGATAGCACAACTCAAGTGAAGAAGCAAAAACTTAGGCTCAACCGATACTAACCGATAGTTGTTGAAGAAGAAAGGTGGGATGCCTACCGGGGCATCCCCAAGCTTAGATGCTTGAGACTTCTTGAAATATTATCTTGGTGTGCCTTGGGAATCCCCAAGATTGAGCTTTTATGTCTCCTTAATTCCTCTCATATCATGGTTTCTCTTTTTATCAAAAGCTTCATTCACAACAAACTCAACAAGAACTCGTGAGACAGGTTAGTATAAACCAATGCAAAACCGTATCATTTTCTACTGTAACAAATCACTAAAATAATTATTCAACATTGCATACTAAATGCCTCTGCATATTTAATACTCCTATCCTCAAATAGAATCATTAAACAAGCAAACATATACAAACAATGCAACTATAACAGCAATCTGCCAAAACAGTACAGTCTGTAAAGAATGCAAGAGTATCAATACTTCCCTGACTCCAAAAATTATGAACTAAAATTCCCACTGTAATAAATTAATCAGAGCTTAATATGCAAAAATATTCAACGTTATACCATTCTTTGAATTTTCTAGGGAATTTTTGCAACAGCGGTAAACTTTCTGTTTTCAAACAGCAACATGTATACTAGCAAAATAAGCATGGCAAAGGCTATCCTTGACATTTTTATTGAGACTAAATATGCAAAACATTATTCTAACTAACAGCAAGCAAAAACTAACAAGAGAAAATGACGCTCCAAGCAAAACACATATCATGTGGTGAATAAAAATATAGCTCCAAGTAAAGTTACCGATGAACAAAGACGAAAGAGGGGATGCCATTAGGCTCTTGGTTGTCCTTTAATATTACCTTGGGGTGCTTTGGGCATCCCCAAGCTTAGGCTCTAGCCACTCCTTATTCCATACTCCATCGAATCTTTACCCAAAACTTGAAAACTTCAACCACACAAAACTCAACACAAAACTCGTAAGCTCCGTTAGTATAAGAAAATAAAACCACCACTTAGGTACTGTAATTAACTCATTCTTTATTCATATTGGTGTAATATATACTGTATTCGAATATCTCTATGGTTCATACCCTCCGATACTACTCATAGATGCATCAAAATAAGCAAACAACACAATGAAAACAGAATCTGTCAAAAACAGAACAGTCTATAGTAATCTGAATCAAACGTATACTTATGGAACCCAAAAATTATGAAATAAATTTCTGGACCTGAGTAATTTGTCTATTAATCATCTGAAAAAAGAATCAACCTAAAATCACTCTCCAGTAAAAAATGGCAGCTAATCTCGTGAGCGCAAAGGTTTCTGTTTTTTACAGCAAGATCACATAAACTTCACCCAAGTCTTCCCAAAGGTTCTACTTGGAACTTTATTGAAACAAAAGCTATAAAACATGATTAGTACAGTAGCATAATCATGTGGACACACAAAAACAGTAAGGATAAATATTGGGTTGTCTCCCAACAAGAGCTTTTCTTTAATGCCTTTTTAGCTAGGCATGATGATGGCAATGATGCTTACATAAAAGATAAGAATTGAAACATAACGGGAGCATCATGAAGCATATGACTAGCACATTTAAGTCTAACCCACTTCCTATGCATAGGGATTTTGTGAGCAAACAACTTATGGGAACAATAATCAACAAGCATAGGAAGGTAAAACAAGCATAACTTTAAGATTTTCAACACATAGAGAGGAAACTTGACATTATTGCAATTCCTACAAGCATATATTCCTCCCTCATAATAATTTTCAGTAGCATCATGAATGAATTCAACACTATAACCAGCACCTAAAGCATTCTTTTCATGATCTACAAGCATAGAATTTTTACTACTCTTCACATAAACAAAATTCTTCTCATTCGGAATAGTAGGAGTATCATAAGAGACTCGAACACTAAAAATTGTTTCCACATTAAAAGAGTAATGTTCAGAAAAAGGGTAATCATAATCATGACAAGATTTGTAAATATAATCATCACTAATTTTTATAGCATAAGTTTCATCACAATAATCATCATAAGTAGCAACTTCGTTCTCATCATAATCGATTGAAACCTCTCCCAAGATAGTGGAATCACTAAATAAAGTTGACACTCTTCCAAATCCACTTTCATATTCATCATAATAAAATTCAACATCCTCCAAAATAGTGGGATCACTACTTCCTAAAGATGACACTCTTCCAAACCCACTTTCATCAATATAATCATCATAAGTAGGAGGCATGCTATCATCATAACAACTTTGCATATCAAAACTTGGGAGGCTAAAAATATCATCTTCATTAAACATAGCATCCCCAAGCTTGGGACAAACATTAATTTCAGCAAATAAATTCTCAAATATTTCATCCTCATCAAACATAGCTTCCCCAAGCTTGGGCTCTTTCATATCATAAGAAAAATCACTCTCATCATTAAAAAAATGGATAGCACCAATAGTAAAGCAATTTTCATCATCACAATGAGTAGTAGGAGCAACATCATTTGGGAGGGATACCTTTTTACCTTTGTTGCTCCTTCTTTTCTTTTTCTTCTTCACGTTATGTGTGGGTTCAACCTTCCTCTTTGAGCTCCTTATTGACGAGATTGGTTGAATAGAAAGCTCCTCCTCGTTACCTGACTCATCATAAGAAATAATAGGAGGATATTGGGAAGTCTCTTCCCTTTCATTAGTATTCTCATCATCTTGTATTCGTTTCCTTTTCTTTAGGTAATTGTCAATATAAGGATTTTCAATGCAATTCACCGCACAAAACATATAAATCTTTTCTAGATCAATATCAAGGAATTTCTTATGGGCAAATTCTGGAAGGTCCTTGAGTAAACATTTCAATTCTTCATAACCCAAAAGCAAATTAAGTTCATTGTAATGAGCAATGGAGATCAAATCATCACAATTTTTGGACACGATTCGGTCATGAAACAATTTGCATAGGAGATGTAAATGACCATGTTCATTGCAAAGTTCACAAGTACGGCAAAGGAATTTTAAATTTTCAGCACTCACAACTAGCCTTTCATGCAACCATTTAGTTTCTAAATGCTTATGCCTCTTGCAATAAATATCTTCTCTATTTGGTGTGTTCATGCAAACATGCACTCCACAAAAGTTGACATGCTCATAAGAGATATTTTCATCATGACTAGAGCAACCATCATTAATACTATGGATATTCAAGGATTTTATACTAACAACATTGCAATCATGCTCATCATTCAAAGATTTAGTACCAAGCATTTTAAAGCATTCTTCTTCTAGAACTTGAGCACAATTTTCCTTTCCATCATACTCACGAAAGATATTAAAAAGACGAAGCGTTTGAGACAAACTTAACTCCATTTTTGTAGTTTTCTTTTATAAACTAAACTAGTGATAAAACAAGAAACAAAGAGATTCGATTGCAAGATCTAAAGATATACCTTCAAGCGCTAACGTCCCCGGCAACGGCGCCAGAAAAGAGCTTGATGTCAACTACACAACCTTCTTCTTGTAGACGTTGTTGGGCCTGCAAGTGCACAGGTTTGTAGGACAGTAGCAAATTTCCCTCAAGTGTATGACCTAAGGTTTATCAATCCGTAGGAGGCGTATGATGAAGATGATCTCTCTCAAACAACCCTACAACCAAATAACAAAGAGTCTCTTGTGTCCCCAACACACCCAATAAAATGGTAAATTGTATAGTTGCACTAGTTCGGCGAAGAGATGAAGATACAAGTGCAAAATAGATAGTAGATAAAGGTTTTTGTAATCTGAAATTATAAAAACAGCAAGGTAACAAGCGATAAAAGTGGGCGTAAACGGTATTGCAATGATAGGAAACAAGGCCTAGGGTTCATAATTTCATTAGTGCAAGTTCTCTCAACAATAATAACATAGATAGATCATATGAATATCCCTCAACATGCAACAAAGAGTCACTCCAAAGCAACTAATAGCGGAGAACAAACATAGAGATTATGGTAGGGTACGAAACCACCTCAAAGTTATTCTTTCGGATCGATCTATTAAAGAGTTTGTACTAGAATAACACCTTAAGACACAAATCAACCAAAACCCTAATGTCCCCTAGATACTCCATTGTCACCTCAAGTATCCGTGGGCATGATTATACGATATGCATCACACAATCTTAGATTCATCCAACCAACACCAAAGTACTTCAAAGAGTGCCCCAAAGTTTCTACCGGGGAGTCAAGAACGTGTGTCAACCCCTATGCATAGGTTCATGGGCGGAACCCGCAAGTTGGTCACCAAAACATACATCAAGAGGCACATGATATCCCATTGTCACCACAGATAAGCACGGCAAGACATACATCAAGTGTTCTCACAAAAGACTCAATCCAATAAGATAACTTCAAAGGGGAAACTCAATTCATCACAAGAGAGTCGAGGGGGAGAAACATCATAAGATCCAACTACAATAGCAAAGTTCGGGATACATCAAGATCGTGCCTTAGAGGGAACACGAGAGAGAACACGAGAGAGAACACGAGAGAGAGAGAGAGAGAGAGAGAGAGAGAGAGAGAGAGAGATCAAACACATAGCTACTGGTACATACCCTCAGCCCCGAGGGTGAACAACTCCCTCCTCATCATGGAGAGCGTCGGGATGATGAAGATGGTCACCGGTGAAGGATCCCCCCTCCGGAAGGGTGCCGGGAAGGGCTCCCGAGAGTTTTTTGGTGGCTACAGAGGCTTGCGGCGGCAGAACTCCCGATCTATTTTGATTTCTGATGCTTTTAGGGTACGTAGGCTTATATAGGCGAAAGAAGTCGGTCGGGGGGTGCTCGAGGGGCCCACGAGACAGGGGGCGCGCCCTCCTATCTTGTGGCCTCCTCGAGGATCTTTTGACGTGGACTCCAAGTCTCCAGGATCATATTCTTCCAAAAAATCACGCTGTCGAAGGTTTCATTCCATTTGGACTCCGTTTGATATTCCTTTTCTTCGAAATATTGAAATAGGCAATAAAACAGCAATATGGGCTGGGCCTCCGGTTAATAGGTTAGTCCCAAAATTAATATAAAAGTATATGATAAAGCCCATAATCTTTCAAAACACATAGTAATATAGCATGAATGCTTCATAAATTATTGATACGTTGGAGACGTATCAGCGCCCTGGGAGATTATGCCTTCGATGTCACCCTCCCCCCCCCCCCCAACCCCCTCTGTTTTTATTTTCAAATTCATTTAAATTCCAGGAGACTTCAAATGGCCATAACTTTTATTCTACAAGTCCAAATGTAGTGATTCTTTTTGCATCGTGTTCTGTGTCCAAAAATCTAACAGCACCAAAAAGATGGGATTTTTCCTTGCTGTCTAGATTTTTTGGCAATTTTCAGAAGGTTTCTTGATATTTTTCTTTTGTGGTTTTGAATATTTTCAGAAGAGCCATCTTGTCTTGAGGATCACTAGGAGCTTTGTTAACCTCATCAGTGCTCAGGCAAGCCACAGTAGCATTTTAATGGTGCCACTTCAATATTTATGGTTTTCATACTTGAACTTGTGCATTTAAATTAGGTACATAACAAATATATTCTGTTATATGCTTGTTTTGTTCAAATACTTGAACTTCAGAATGTTTGAAGTAAATATTGTTGGCAAGATAAGGAGAACTTAGTTGCCAGTGAGAAATAAATTATATGGACATAGAGTTTGATGAGTAGTTTAAATATTATTTTGCATGATGAATAATGATGATTAATGCTAGAAATGGTTCTGGTATAAGTAAAGTGAGATTTTAACCAGAATGGTAGCATGAGTTTATGATGGCTCCATAGGAGCGTGGTTGGTGCAGTCTTTCCACGGTTATGTGATGCATATGTTAAGTGATGCATAGTATGGCAATATGACACTGGTTATTTTCTTTTCACATTAAGTTGAACCTGATTAATAATTCAACTTGAACATGTTGTTGACCGGATCGTGGTGCCGCTGAAACGAGTCTTTCCCAGTGCAACCACATTTGCCGGTATGGGACAGCCTTAATGCATTTCATTGTCGTGGCTCTAGTCGGTACCTCAAATTAGGGAAGGTTATGGGCATGATGTACCCTGGCCCAGTAGGCAAGCATAACCTTGTGAGCCCGTTGTTAAGTTAATTTTGGTACCGGATCCCAGAGTGGATCGTGGCCACGATGGTGGTCGAGGTGTCTGGAGGTAGACACGGGGCCACCCAGGACTAGCCCAGTGGGGTCTGAGTCGGAAGGTCCGGGAGAGTGTCATGACAGTGAAATGGTTTCGTCGGAACGCTGTTGGTCCACCCGAATGGGAGTGTGAGGCCATGGGTTCCGTAGTGTGGGTACAGTGTACTAAACTCTGCAAAGTGTTTTTAATCCAACGATAGCCGAGTCCACGGTTATGGACACACTCGAAAGTAAGGTACACCATGGGTCAACACTTAATAAATATGCACACTAAATTGCACTAAGGATGGCAGTGAGGTCATCGGGTTGAGTTGGACATGAGTTGGTCGGGTTGTGATCGCCGTAAGGATCATGAGCCATGAGTTGGTCGGGTTGTGATCACCGTAAGGATCACGGGCCATGAGATGGTCGGGTTGTGATCGCCGTAAGTATCACGAGTATGTTTTTGGTAATATCATGTTTAGTGGTCACATCTGGTAAGCAAGTCGGGAGAATGAGTACCTGTTGAGCATCGTTACAGCATGTTGGATATATAGTTGCATTGTTGCTTAATTGGATAAATATCATAATATTGTCTGTCATCATGTTTATGCTTATTGTGCGCTTGCAAGTACATTCAATGTACTGACCTGGCGTGTCATGCCAGATTTTAGGAAAGTCCCTTTGGAAAGGAGAGCTGTCCGAGTCTAGACCGTGTCCACGTCGGTGTCCGTGTGCTATGGAGTCCCGCTACGATGTTGTTCCGCTGTCGAGTAGTTGTCATGATCGAGGCCCCCATTATGTTCACTAAATAATGTACATATTGTTCAGCCGCACCATGTGTGCCGCTTGGCCTCGCTAACTGTTGTAATATGAACTATGTTCCGCTAGCATGAATAAAGCGGTTGTTTTCTGTACCATGTTGTTGTGTGTTGCCAAAAGACTAGGTCTCTGGGCTGGCAATGCAAGGTAAACCGGTCGCTCTGATCCGGGGTGCCACAACGCTTGGTATCATAGCCGCGCTGACTGTAGGCCATGCTAGACTAAGCCGAGTTAACTGGACGCTAGATACGAGTTATAGCTGAGTGACGGTAATAACTGTAGCTGGTTGTTGCATTGCTTGCACTGATTATATTTTTCTATGCTAACCTGCTAATGGTTGTGAGTGTAGATGGCTCCGGTGCTGTATCCGTGCCAGTTGCAGCTGATGCCGTACACGTCGCGACATGTCCTTCGTAACGTGTGGCGTCGGCTGTACCCTCATGGAGACGATCCAGTCTATCGTGTGTACTGGGAGCGCCTAGCTGACTCAGTGTATGAGTATCACGCCATGGTTACTCTGCGCACCAGTTCCAATTCCGGCTCTTACACTCGTACCTCTCGTAGCGGCTATGCTTCTTCCGCTTCTCAGGTTGTCCAGTTTCCTGCATTCGAGGTACTTGTTGAGCTCCGCTACAATGAGGTCCGGATGCAGAATCACCCAGGTTTCCATTACTACCCTTCTCTCCATGATAATGGTCGTGTCCGTTTCCCTATCATTGATCCAGAGTCTGATAGTGTAGCTAGCCACATTTCTCGCTACATCACTGCTAGCTATCTTCTAATCTACGAGATGGCTCGTGAGTTGACTCGTGCCCGTACTGCTTTAGCTTCTACCTTAGGCTCTGCTCACTCAGCCACTACTTCTCCATCTGTGGGATTTATTCCCTATGTTCCTTCCAGTTCTAGATCCCCTATTTCTCCGCTTACTCCCGCGAGTAGCTCGGGTACCGCAACTGCGAGTCCACTTAGTGCTCCTGCCGAGTGGGTTTCACTCCTCGCCACTCCTGCAGCCCCGATGATCCACCCTCCACCTGCCCCAGAGGGAGAGCCCTCGAGGCAGCATCATCGTGTCACTTTTAACCCGGAGGTCTCCGTTAACCCCGTCAGTTCTGGATCTGAGTCCGCTTCAGGAGAGGACCCCGTAGCGCCAGCCGAGCAGTAGAGATTTCGAGTATTCTCAGTCATCGGGATGGAGTATGGATGTAGTCATACGAGCCATGATGTTTCGTTTCATGTATGAGGGTAGTTGGACCTGGTATGTTGTTATCTTTCATGTATGAGTCTATGTATAATTATGTTGGACTTTATTTTATTCGCCGTATTTTCTTCGTCTTTTTGGTTTCGTTTGGTTTTTGTTGCTGGCTTCTCCCCAGTTTTTGTTGAATGCTTCTCATCTCGGTTGCGTTGACTTGGGAAAAATCATATTAGGATGACGTGGGGAGGCTGCAGTAGCAAAGTTCGCGAGGGTTCTCCTGTTCGGCGTTCCGCACGACAGGCAGGACAATCACCCGAGGCATACGTTCCACCACCGCCTCCACCGCCAAATCCGCCCTCCACCGAGCAAATTATGCGTATGTTCGAGGAACGACGAAACAATGATCTAATGGAAATATTCAGAAGTATTCAAGCAATGATTGGAGAGAGTGGAAATCAGCCTGTCCCTCACTCCAAGCTATCTGATTTTCAAAGGACTAAGCCTCCCAGTTTCAGTCAGGCCGTTGATCCCTTGGATGCATATGATTGGTTAAGAACTATGGAAAAGAAACTTGAGGTTGCTCGAACTGATGAAGGGGATAAAGTTCCATTTGCAACACATTATCTGGAAGGCGCTGCTACCATATGGTGGGAAAGTGAGAAAGCCATAGAGACTGAGAATAAAGCAATTACCTGGTCAAGATTCAAGGAGCAATTCCGGAAATATCACATCCCTGCGGGAATTATGAAGACTAAGCAGTGTGAATTTCTCATGCTCCTCCAAGGAAGTCAGTCAGTGGGAGAATATTTGCAAAAATTCCATCACCTGTCATGTTACTCTCAATATGACGTGGCCACTGAAGAAAGGAAGATGGACCGATTTCTTGGTGGATTAAACCCACAACTTCGTTGTGCTCTTAGTGTGTTCGATTTTCCCGATTTCCAAACCCTGGTGAACAAGGCTTTCATTGCTTAAAGGGAACACAAGCTCGTGTCAGATAATAAGTCTGCCCATAACGATCACAAGCGCAAGTTTGAGCCCAAGAAAGAAATGCAACCGGTGTAGAAGGTTCGTACCTGGCAGCCAACTCCGGTGGTGTACTAGCCTAGTTGGCAACAAAATGTTAACAAGACCACCACCCAAGTCAAGAATGACGTGCTCAACCCAGTTATGGAGAATCGTCTGCGCAACAATTCTTGTTATAGTTGCGGACAAACCAGACATTATGCCAAACAGTGTCCCAAGAACAATCGGACCAATGCTACGTTCAAGCCTCAAATCCATTATTTGGAAGCCGGTCCATGTCAGCACGACATCACGGGATACGTTCATCATATTTCAGCCGACGAAGCCCAAGAAAATCCCGAAGTCTTCATTGGTATGTTCCCTGTTAATAACATACTTGCAGTAATTTTATTTGACTCTGGGGCTTCCCACTCTTTTATTTCTCGGAGTTTTGTTGCCCAAAAAAATTTCCTTGTTCACTTTTGGGCAAGAATATGTTGGTACAAACCCCGGGATCTATTATTCAAAGAAATCTTGTCTGCCGCAACCTGGAAGTCAGTATCAACGAAATCCGTTTTCCAACATCTTTGATACCCATTGAGTCTGATAAATTGGATGTTATCTTGGGTATGAATTGGCTGACTTAGTACCAAGTATGCATAAATTGTGCGACCCGAGAAGTCAACTTGACCGGACAAGATGGACAAGATACCAAGTTTATTGCTCGTAGAAGCATACCCTCCAAGGAAATGGTTTTTACAGCAATAGCAGAAATGGAAATAATTCCGGTGGTCAGTGAGTTTCCCGATGTATTCCCAGAAGAACTGCCAGGCATGCCACTTGACTGAGAGCTTGAGTTTGCAACAGAACTTGTGCCCGGAACCACGCCAATACACAAGAAATGTTATCGAATGCCGTCATCCGAGTTGGTGGAGCTAAAGAAACAGCTCGATGAGATACTCCAAAAAGGATATATCCGCCCCAGTTCCTCGCCATGGGGATCACCCGCTATTTTTGTGGACAAGAAAGATGACAGCCTTCATATGTGTGTGGACTACCGACAGTTGAATGATGTCACGATCAAAAACAAATACCCTCTGCCAAGAATTGATAATTTGATTGATCAGCTCAGTGGAGCCAAGGTATTCTCAAAGATTGATTTGCGGACTGGATATTACCAACTCAAAATTAAGAAGGAGGATATTCCCAAGACCGCGTTCACCACTCGCTACGGTCTTTATGAATATACCGTCATGTCCTTCGGCCTCACCAACGCCCCCGCCTTCTTCATGCACATGATGAACAAGGTATTCATGGATTTCCTTGATAAGTTTGTGGTCGTCTTCATTGATGATATACTTATTTACTCAAGAAGTGAAGACGAGCATAAAGGACACCTCCGCGTAGTATTACAACGACTCTGTGAGCACCAATTGTATGCCAGTAAATGCGAGTTTTGGCTCAAGCAAGTTGGATTCCTTGGGCATGTGCTATCCGCTGAAGGTATAGCCGTGGACCCAAGCAAAGTAAAAGACGTGCTCGACTAGTTGCCACCTGCCACCGTGTCTCAGATCCGGAGTTTTCTTGGATTAGCCGGATACTACCGTCGTTTCATTGAAGGGTTCTCCAAGATTGCTAAGCCCATGACGGAGCTGCTTAAAAAGGATAATAAGTTTGAATGGACGTCAGACTGTGAGAAAAGTTTCACCGAGTTAAAGAAACACTTAACAACTGCGCCAGTATTAACACTGCCAGATATCTACCACAGCTTTGACGTATACTGCGACGCTTCTCGGCAAGGACTTTGGTGCGTGCTTATGCAAGATGGCAAGGTAGTAGCTTATGCCTCACGGCAGCTACGACCCCATGAAGGAAATTACCCCACTCATGATTTGGAATTGGCCACGGTAGTACATGCTTTAAAAATTTGGAGACACTACCTCATTGGAAAAAGGTGCCAAATTTTTACCGATCACAAAAGTCTCAAATACATATTTACTCCGCCGGATTTAAATCTCCGTTAGCGAAGATGGCTGGAGTTGGTCAAGGATTATGATCTTGGAATAAATTACCATCCGGGTAAGGACAACGTGGTTGCCGATGCACTCAGTCGAAAGCCGGTTAGTTTAAAAGTCGTGTTGGAATCTCTGCCTTCCGAACTTAAATAAGAAATTGCTCAGCTCAACCTGGTCATAGTTGAGGCTGGCCTTGCCAATAGTCTGACAGTTACCCCTACTCTTGAGGAAGAAATCCATAAGGCCTAGTCAGGCGATGCCGATCTGCAGAAACGCATCAAGTCATCCGATTTTTCGAAGGATCAGTGCGGTACCCTCCGATTCAGGGGAACGATTTGTGTGCCTAATCAAGTTGGACTAAAGCAGAAAATTTTGTCAGAAGCTCACGAGTCCTCATATTCAATCCACCCTGGAGGTACAAAAATGTATGAAGACCTTCGAGAAATATTCTGGTGGGATGGAATGAAGAAAGACATTGCTTATTTCGTGGCATGTTGCGACATATGCAACAAAGTTAAGGCAGAACATCAGAATCCAGCGGGACTTCTCCAACCACTGCCTGTGTCACAATGGAAATGGGACGATGTCTGTATGGATTTCATCACAGGATTACCCACGACCCGACGAGGCAATAATGCGATCTGGGTCATAGTGGATACAATAACCAAGGTGGCCCACTTCCTCCCAGTCAAAACCTCATACCGAGCAGATGAGCTTGCCCGACTGTATGTATCCAGGATTGTCAGTTTACATGGAGTTCCCCGAACTATCACTTCTGACCGAGGTTCACTTTTCACCTCTGCATTCTGGTCCCGTCTCCATCAGGCCCTCTGAACAGAATTGAAATACAGTACCTCTTATCATCCTCAGATGGATGGGCAAACGGAAAGAGTAAATCAGATACTCGAAGATATGCTCCGAGCCTGTGTTTTGGCCCAAGGACCTCAATGGGAAGATTGCTTGCCGTACGCCGAGTTCTCGTATAACAATGGGTTCCAGACCAGTTTAAAGATGTCACCATATGAAGCTTTGTATGGCTGTAAGTGCCGCACTCCATTAAACTGGTCTCAAACCGGAGATAGCCATATTTTCGGAACAGATCTCATGCTGGAAGCCGAAAAGCAAGTCAAGGATATCCGAGACAGATTACAACTGGCCAAATCGCGAAAGAAAAGTTATTACGACGCAAAGCACCGGCAAATCAGTTTTGAACCCGGAGAACATGTCTACCTTCGAGTCACACCCATGAAGGGAATAAAAAGGTTCCAAACCCGTGGAAAATTGGCACCTAGGTTTATTGGTCCATTTCCCGTCATGACACGAGTAGGTTTTGTGGCATATCAGTTGGAGCTGCCCCCGGAACTGTCAGATGTGCACAACGTGTTCCACGTTTCACAACTACGACGGTGCATCTCACCACCCGAGAAAAAGACCGATTGAGATAGAACTGGCAAAGGACTTGATCTATGAAGAGAGGCAAGTGAAAATTTTGGATCCGATGGAAAGGGTCACTCGCAGTAAGTCATGAAAATTTTACAAGGTTCAGTGGATGCATCATACCGAGTTAGAATCAACCTGGGAATAAGAAGAATTTCTAAGGGCATGTTATCCAGAATGGTTTTCCCAAGCAACCGAATCTCGAGGACGAGATTCATTCTAAGTGGGGAGGTTTGTGATAGCCTGGTTTTTGCCCTCTTTTTCTTTGCTTGATTTTTCCGCTGCGTTGATTTTGAATTTGGAGTTTTGAATCATTTCATTTGGACTTAGCCACTTGGGTATCCCTTGATTTTCACCCAAGTGTTCCTTCTCCTCCTATAATCCATCATTTCACCCCTGGCCAACCCAACAATATTGCGTGGAATATTTTTCTTAAATGAAAAATATTCATTTTTGCCTCCAAAACACTAGCTAACTACTTGAGCTCCAAAGCAACCCTAATTTTTCTTGCCCCAAAAATCCTGAGATAAATCCCAAATATTCTTTGGACCCTAGGGCACATTTCTGAGCAAAAATATGTTACCACTCTTTGGAGTATTTTTTCTACAGAAAATAAAATCAATTCTGGGCTGAAATGGTAGTTTCTACAGCAACTACCTTTTTACTAGCTCCAATGTAGCTAGTTTTCCCTAAGCTTATTTACCTTAGTAAGAGTCAGTAAAACCCCAAAGCTCAGCCCTTGAATCCCTGTGGTTTGACCACAGTAACTCCCCAAAGTTTCTATCCAGTAACTTAACCTCATCACCATTTTACTTCTACTGCACCTGGAACCAAACCGAGCCATGGTAACACCTAACTTTACTAAGGACTACACGCCAGACATCCTTCTTAGTGTGTATGTGGCCTTATGTCACGGTCCACGCGGTGACCGTGTTCGTCCGAGCGTGCTGGCATGCCAAACGCGCGCTCTGCGCGTCGCCAGCGCCTCTGTTGAGCACGTGCTCGCTGCTCGGCCGGCCAGAGCGTGTCTCCCCTTGCCACCATCCTGGTCTCCACCCCCATAACTCCTCCCTACCGCTCGCCGATGCCGGAGCTTGCCGCAGCGAGCATGGGCACGGTCCAGCCAACGACACAGTGCGCGTGCACTATGTTCGTCTCTTTCCCTCTTGTTCCTATGCTCGTCCGCGCCTGCTTACAGTTGCTGCGTGACCTTCGTCGCCTTCTCCATCGCTCTCTGGCACCGTTCGTCACCGGGCGCCGGGGACAGGTGTCCTCCAGCGGAGCCCGAGCCCTCCTCGCCACCCGCCTATAAAAGCCCCCCTCCGCAGCCTCCTGGAGCATCGCAACTCACTCCCACTCCTTCCTAGAGCCACTAGAAGCCGCAGCCCGGCCGGGCAGGCCACGGACTGCCGTCCCCAAGCCGAGCTCGTCGGCGATCCCCTCTGGATCGTTCCCACAGCTCCGGCCACCCCCAAGCCAAGGCGACCCCGTCAGGGCCTCCGCCTCTCCTGCGTGAAGCCAACGCGCCTAGCTAGAGCCCCTGGAGCCGCCCCAAGCCGCCGTCTTCTTCAACTCCGGCGACCTCCGCCTTCTGTCGCCGCTGGAGAGGTCAAATCCGACGCCGTCCGGCCACCGTTAGCCACGCTACGGGTAAGGGCAGATGCTCAATCTCCTTCTCCGTCGATCCCTCCCTCTTGTTTGCCTCCAAGAAGTCTCGTCGCTGGCGTGAGCTCCGGCGAATCGCCGTTCCCCTCTGTTTCCCTCTCCCCTCCCTCCGGCCTGACTAGCGGGGCCCGCTAGTCATCCACTCACTACGCGCGCGAAGCGGTATGAGTGGTGGCGCCCCGGGAGATTACGCCTTCGACGTCACCCCCCCCCCTCTATTTTTATTTTCAAATTCATTTAAATTCTAGGATACTTCAAATGGCCATAACTTTTATTCTACAAGTCCAAATGCAGTGATTCTTTTTTGCATCGTGTTCTGTGTCCAAAAATCTAACAGCACCCAAAAGATGGGATTTTTCCTTGCTGTCCAGATTTTCTGGCAATTTTCAGAAGACTTCTTGATATTTTTCTTTTGTGGTTTTGAATATTTTCAGAAGAGCCAGCTTGTCTTGAGGATCACCAGGAGCTTTGTGAACCTCATCGGTGCTAAGGCAAGCCACAGTAGCATTTTTATGGTGCCACTTCAATATTTATGGTTTTCATACTTGAACTTATGCATTTAAATTATTTACATAACAAATATGTTCTGTTATATGCTTGTTTTGTTAAAATACTTGAACTTCAGAATGTTTGAAGTAAATATTGTTAGCAAGATAAGGAGAACTTAGTTGCTAGTGAGAAATAAATTATATGGAGATAGAGTTTGATGAGTAGTTTAAATATTATTTTGCATGATGAATAATGATGATTAATGCTAGAAATGGTTCTGGTATAAGTAAAGTGGGATTTTAACCAGAATGGTAGCATGAGTTTATGATGGCTCCGTAGGAGCGTGGTTGGTGCAGTCTTTGCACGGTAATGTGATGCATATGTTAAGTGATGCATAGTATGGCAGTATGACACCGGTTATTTTCTTTTCACATTAAGTTGAACCTGATTAATAATTCAACTTGAACATGTTGTTGACCAGGTCGTGGTGCCACTGAAATGAGTCTTTCCCAGTGCAACCACATTTGCCAGTATGGGACAGCCTTAATGCATTTCATTGTCGTGGCTCTGGTCGGTACCTCAAATTAGGGAAGGTTATGGGTGTGATGTACCCTGGCCCAGTAGGCAAGCATAACCTTGTGACCCCGTTGTTAAGTTAATTTTGGTACCGGATCCCAGAGTGGATCGTGGCCACGATGGTGGTCGAGGTGTCTGGAGGTAGACATGGGGCCACCCAGGACTTGCCCAGTGGGGTCTGAGTCGGAAGGGCCGAGAGAGTGTCATGACAGTGAAATGGTTTCGTCGGAACGTTGTTGGTCCACCCGAATGAGAGTGCGAGGCCATGGGTTCCGTAGTGTGGGTACAGTGTACTAACCTCTGCAAAGTGTTTTTAATCCATCGATAGCCAAGTCCACGGTTATGGACACGCTCGAAAGTAAGGTACACCATGGGTCAACACTTAATAAATATGCGCACTAAATTGCACTAAGGATGGCAGTGAGGTCATCGGGTTGAGTTGGACATGAGTTGGTCGGGTTGTGATCGCCGTAAGGATCATGAGCCATGAGTTGGTCGGGTTGTGATCACCGTAAGGATCACGGGCCATGAGATGGTCGGGTTGTGATCGCCGTAAGGATCACGAGTATGTTTTTGGTAATATCATGTTTAGTGGTCACATATGGTAAGCAAGTCGGGAGAATGAGTAGCTATTGAGCATCGTTACAGCATGTTGGATATATAGTTGCATTGTTGCTTAATTGGATAAATATCATAATATTTTCTGTCATCGTGTTTATGTTTATTGTGAGCTTGCAAGTACATTCAATGTACTGACCTGGCGTGTCATGCCAGATTTCAGGAAAGTCCCGTTGGAAAGGAGAGTTGTCCGAGTCTAGACCGTGTCCACGTCAGTGTCCTTGTGCTATGGAGTCCCGCTACGACGTTGTTCCGCTGTCGAGTAGTTGTCATGATCGAGGCCCCCTTTATGTTCACTAAATAATGTACATATTGTTCAGCTGCACCATGTGTGCCACTTGGCCTCGCTAACTGTTGTAATATGAACTATGTTCCGCTAGCATGAATAAAGCGGTTGTTTTCTGTACCATGTTGTTGTGTGCTGCCAGAAGACTAGGTCTCTGGGCTGGCAATGCAAGGTAAACCGGTCGCTCTAAGCCGGGGTGCCACAATCATCTTCCCCCATCTATCTACAGTGGTCCACTCTCCCGCAACCCGATGTACCCTCTACCTGAACATGGTGCTTTATGCTTCATATTAGTATCCAATGATGAGTTGCCATCCTATGATGTCTGAGTAGATTTTTGTTGTCCTATCGGTAATTGGTGAATTGCTATGATTGGTTTAATTATCTTGTGGTTATGTTGTTGTCCTTTGGTGCCCATAATATGAGCACACGCGTGGATCACACCATAGGGTTAGTTGTATGTTGATAGGACTATGTATTGGAGGGCAAGATTGACAGAAGCTTCAACCTAGCATAGAAATTGATGCATACGGAATTGAAGGGGGGCCAATATATCTTAATGCTATGGTTGGGTTTTACCTTAATGAACATTAGTAGTTGCGGATGCTTGCTAATAGTTCCAATCATAAGTGCATAGAATTCCAAGTCAGGGATGACATGCTAGCAATGGCCTCTCCCACATAAAACTTGCTATCGGTCTAGTAAAGTAGTCAATTGCTTAGGGACAATTTTGCAACTCCTACAACCACTTTTCCACACTCGCTATACTAACGTTATTGCTTCTTTATCTAAACAGCCCCTAGTTTATATTTACGTGCTCTTTATATTCTTGCAAACCTATCCAACAACACCTACAAAGTCCTTCTAGTTTCATACTTGTTTTAGGTAAAGCGAACGTTAAGCGTGCGTAGAGTTGTATCGGTGGTCGATAGAACTTGAGGAAATATTTGTTCTACCTTTAGCTCCTCGTTGGGTTCGACACTCTTATCGAAAGAGGCTATAATTGACCCCCTATACTTGTGGGTTATCAATGTATGCGGTCCAATGAGTGTTGAGGCTCATGGAGGGTATCATTATTTTCTTACCTTCACAGATGATTTGAGAAGATATGGGTATCACTACTAGGAAAATGTTTATAGGTAGACATTTAGCAGTAGCGTTGGTTAGATACCCCTCGCTACTGCTATTTAGTAGTAGCGCCGACCACCACCAGCGCTACAAGCGCACGTTAGCAGTAGCGCTGTATTTCACGGCCAGCGCTACTACTAATGGGCCACGCTCTCGGCCCCCCCTTGCAGCTTTATATATAGCGCTGGGCCTCCTCCCCCGCGCTGCCACTAAGCCCACCTCTTCCTCCCACGCCGGCCCGCGCACCACCCCTCTCCCCTCAATCACACTCACACGCTCACACCACCAGATCAAATCCCTCAATCGTCCCCCGATCCGGCCCCCGCCCCCGCGTCCTACTCCGGCCGCCCCCCCCCCCCCCCCCCCGCGCCGGCCCTCCTCCCCTGCCGGCCGCCCCCCGCACCGGCCCTCCTCCCCTGCCCCCCCCCTGCACCGGCCCTCCTCCCCTGCCGGCCGCCCCCCTACCCCCACCCCACCCCCCGCACCGGCCATCCTCCCCCGCCGATCGCCCCCCTGCGCCGGCCCTCCTCCACCGAGAGGTACTCCTCCCTCCTTCCTCCTCCTGCCTCCCTCCCTAGATATAGTTATTAGAGAGTAGTTAATTATTTTGAATCCTAGTTGAAAAAATGTAGGTTCTTAGAATAATGTAGGTGTTTTAGTTGAATTTTTAGGTGTTTTAGTTAAATTTATAGGTGTTTTAGTTAAAAATGTCGGTTCTTAGAATAATGTAGGTGTTCTTAGAATAATGTTGAATTTTTTTTAAGTGTATTTAAAAGAGTTTTAGGTGTTTTAGTTGTCTTAGGTGTAGTTAACAGAATTTTAGGTGTGGTTTAGTTGTTTTAGGTATGGTTAATTCTAGGTGTTTTAGTTGTTTTAGGTGTAGTTAACAGAATTCTAGGTATTTTTTTAGTTAAAGCAATTGTTGTTATTTTTTTAGTTAAAGCAATTTTTCCTGTTATATGCAAATTTGCAGTGGACATGTCATATTTTGAACATGTCACATTGTGGACATGTCATATTTTTTCGAGTGGCCTATGTTTTGCCAGAAATGTCAATTCGTTTACATTCTGGCAAATTTCAGGCGCTCGATTGGTCCTGTTTTTAGCAAAGGTCATGCCAAATTTTGCTAAGTGTTTATTAATTATGTTTTCATAATTAAGCATTTTGTTCTCGACGTCGACGATGCCTATCCCGCATCCTCGTCGTCGACTCGGCGGAGGACTCCTGGTTGAGCCGAGGGGCCATGTCTGGGACTGGGCTCTGCAGGGCTGGTACTGGGTTGTGCTACCTTCTGGTGAGCGCAGCTTAGTGAGGAGCCAGCCCGTCGTCGACCCAGAGCTTCTTTGGTGGCGGTCACGTGGGCCTGCATCGGTGGAGAGGCTTGAGTCCCCCGCGCAGGTGGTACAACACCGTGTCACGGAGGAGAACGTGCATGTCCAGCGCTACTTGGTTGCGTTGGCGAACGGTCGGTTCTCCAATACCTGGCACATTCTTTGGGGATCTCACCGGAGCTATGACCCAGTGATGGTTCCTTCTCTTTGGGTGTCCACCGCGGCACACTGAACCTAGAGGAGCTATTATTCAAGATGTATTAGTGATATTATATGATGATCTTTGCTACAAACTACTATATATGTATTCGATGATGGATTATTAATTACCTATTAGTTATTTGCTTATTGAATGCAAAAGATGAGCGTGGTTTGTGCTACAAACTACTATATATGTATTCATGATGGATTATATGATGATCTTTGCTACAAACTACTACAAACTACATATTTTAGGTGTTTTAGTTGTTATATGATGATCTTTGCTACAAACTACAATATATGTATTCGATGATGGATTATTAATTACCTATTAGGAAATGTCTGACGACGAAAGGGAATTCGCTATGTGCGATTACTGCGAAGATGAGCGCGATCTGTACGACAGGCCTCACCTGGTAGAAGGTCGGCGCTTCAGCATCAAGCTCCAAGAGACCTTCGATGTTGATATGGTACGCAATGATGACTAGTGTTTTTTGTTATTTTTGCATGACTTCTCAGCTTCTTCAACTTGTAATTTCCGTCTTTTACAATTCGACTAGCTTATCCCATTCCATGCAAGACACTATGTCTTGGAGAAGATGGGTTTTGAAGATCATGAAAGCATGGAGACAAAGATAATTCAACTAAGGACCCATCATGGTTATGATTTTGCTGTAAAACTATACAATTCTGTGAACTCATCCAATTTTGGTTGCCCGAATTGGGAAGCCCTTTCCAAGGCGTATGATTTTCATGAGGGTATGCTTCTCACCTTCGATCATGGTGATCCTGACATCGACGAAAATGATATGACCATTTGGGTCCTTGTTGACACGCTTCCAGTTCTACCGATGTGTGTGTTTCTTAAACATATTTACTAAGTAATTTATATTGTTTATTTCAAAATATTTGACAGCTTATTTCCATTGACAGCTTATTTTCATTCTTCAAAAAATGTACGGAAGGTGGTAGATAGAACCTACTACTACTACAATGATGAAGCACAATTAACTTATAAGGAGAAAGATGGTATTATCGCATTTTTTACCGATCTTGAGAATTACAATAGCTATTATCTAATTCCTCAAAATTATGGTCAATATGTGCCACTAGTGCACGCGGTGTGCTACGGTAACATCAATGGAGATAGCATGGTAAGATTTTCTACTATTACGACATCTGTGCATCTTTTGCATAAATTTTTCTAAAACTAAACTACATTGCTAACTACAAAGTTATTACTATGTTTTTGAACAGAAAATCCCAATGGATTGTGTGCCTCATCTAATGTTGCCAAGAGGTCGCGTTGATGTTATGAGCTTACGGCCACCACGGCCAGGTCAGCCGCAGTATCCACATCACTCCTGTACATACCGGATTTCTAAAAGCGAGGAAGCCATGATAATAAATGATTGGAAAAAATGTTTCAACCATCATAGAGAGCTACTTGGAAGCAACATTGTGCGTAGGCCAAGACATGGAGACAGGATGATCTCTGTTCTTCATTATGGAGAGTCCAGTTTCTTTAATGAAGAGTCAATGTCTATCTTGTTTTATGATATTTTACCTAAGAGAGGGTAGAGTAGGTCCTAGGTAGAATGTGTTATTATGTGTTACAATGTGTTACAGTTGATAAGGAGGATGAGGAGTTGTGATTATAACTAGTGACCAACTTGTTATATATATGATGTCTCATTGACGAACATTGTTTGGTGGTGATGACTAGTGGTAATGAATATGCTATTTAAACAGACTAGTTCATGATGAGTTGTTATTATATAAAAGATATATCTGTTTAAACATGTACAGCGCCAAAATATTAAAAAACATAAATGTTAGCAGTAGCGCTGGCCTAAAAATGTGCTACTAGTACTTGAACTTACCAGTAGCGCTGGTCTAAAAACGCACTACTGCTACAAAATAGCTATAGCGTCGTAGCAGTAGCGCTGGTGCCCGCGCTACTGGTAGCAAAAAAACAGCGCTACTGGTAAGCTTTTCTCTAGTAGTGTATATCTACTTAATGAAACATAAGTCTGAAACATTTGAAAAGTTCAAAGAATTTCGGAGTGAAGTGGAAAATCATCGTAACAGGAAAATAAAGTTTCTACAATCTGATCGTGGAGGCGAATATTTGAATTACGAGTTTGGTCTTCATTTAAAACAATGTGGAATAGTTTCGCAACTTACGCCACCTGGACACCACAGCGTAATGGTGTGTCCGAACGTCGTAACCGTACTTTATTGGATATGGTGCGATCTATGATGTCTCTTACTGATTTACCGCTATTGTTTTGGGATTATACTTTAGAGACAGTTGTATTCACGTTAAATAGGGCACCATCAAAATCCATTGAGATGACGCCTTATGAACTGTGGTTTGGCAAGAAACCATATTTGTCATTTCTTAAAGTTTGGGGCTGCGATGCTTATGTGAAAAAGCTTCAACCTGATAACCTCGAACCCAAATCGGAGAAGTGCGTCTTCATAGGGTACCCAAAGGGAACTGTTGGGTACACCTTCTATCACAGATCCGAAGGCAAGATATTCATTGCTAAGAATGGATCCTTTTTAGAGAAGGAGTTTCTCTCGAAAGAAGTGACTGGGAGGAAAGTAGAACTTGATGAGGTAGTTGTAACTTCTCCCGAATTGGAAAGTAGTTCATCACAGATATCAGTTCCAGTGATTCCTACAACAATTAGTGAGGAAGCTAATGATGATGATCATGAAACTTTAGATCAAGTTACTACAGAACCTATAGGTCTTACAGAGTATGGTCCGCACCAGAGTGGTACGGTAATCCTGTTCTGGAAGTCATGTTACTAGACCATGATGAACCTACGAACTATCAGGAAGTGATGATGAGACCAGATTCTGCGAAATGGCTTGAGGCCATAAAATCTGAGGTGGGATCCATGTATGAGAACAAAGTGTGTACTTTGGTGGATTTGTCCGATGATCAGCAGGCCATAAAAAATAAATGGATCTTCAAGAAGAAGACTGACGCTGACGGTAATGTTACTGTCTACAAAGCTCGATTTGTTGCGACAGTTTTTCGACAAGTTCAAGGCGTTGACTACGATGAGACTTTCTCACGCGTAGAGATGCTTAAGTCTGTCTGAATCATGTTAGCGATTGCCGCACTTTATGATTATGAAAGTTGGGAGATGGATGTCAAAACTGCATTTCTGAATGGATTTCTGGAAGAAGAGTTGTATATGATGCAACCAGAAGGTTTTGTCGATCCAAAGGGTGCTAACAAAGCGTGCAAGCTCCAGCGATCCATTTATGGACTGGTGCAAGCCTCTTAGAGTTGGAATAAATGCTTTGATAGTATGATCAAAGCATATGGTTTTATACAGACTTTTGGAGAAGCCTGTATTTACAAGAAAGTGAGTGGGAGCTCTATAGCATTTCTAATATTATATGTGGATGACATATTGTTGATTGGAAATGTTATAGAATTTCTGGATAGCATAAAACGATACTTGAATAAGAGTTTTTCAATGAAAGACCTCGGTGAAGCTGCTTACATATTGGGCATCAAGATCTATAGAGATACATCAAAACGCTTAATTGGACTTTCCCAATGCACATACCTCGATAAAGTTTTGAAGAAGTTCAAAATGAATCAGTCAAAGAAAGGGTTCTTGCCTGTGTTACAAGGTGTGAAGTTGAGTCAGATTGAATGTCCGACCACTGCAGAAGATAAAGAGAAAATGAAAGTCATTCTCTATGCTTTAGCCATAGGTTCTATCATGTATGCAGTGATGTGTACCACACCTGATGTGTGCCTTGCTATAAGTATAGCAGGGAGGTATCAAAGTAATCCAGGAGTGGAGCACTGGACAGCGGTCAAGAACATCCTGAAATACCTGAAAAGGACTAAGGATATGTTTCTCGTTTATGGGGGTGAAAAAGAGCTCGTCGAAAATGGTTACGTTGATGCAAGATTTGACACTGATCCGAATGACTCTAAGTCGCAATCCGGATACGTACTTTTATTGAATGGTGGAGCTGTCAGTTGGTGCAGTTCCAAGCAGAGCGTCATGGCGGGATCTACGTGTGAAGCGGAGTACATAGCTTCTTCGGAAGAAGAAGAAGAAGAAGAAGAAGAAGAAGAAGAAGAAGAAGAAGAAGAAGAAGCAAACAAGGAGAGGAGGATGGCAAGGAGCCAAGAGTCAGTGGCCGAGGAGAGGAGGTTGGCGGCCGAGGAGAGGAGGGTGGCGGCCAAGGAGAGGATGGTGGCGGCCGAGGAGAGGAGGTTGGCGGCCAAGGAGAAGAGGGTGGCGGCCGAGGAGAGGAAGGTGGCATTGGAGGAGAAGAAATTGGCCATGGAGGAGCGAGGTAGATTATTGAAATGGGAGAAGTACTTGATCTTCATGGACACATCTACCTTCGATGATAGGCAAAAGGAGTTCATCAATCTTTGCCATGATGAAGTCTTGTTCCAAAAAAGATTGATGGCCATGGGAGGAATGGGAGCTACCATGGGAGGCTTTGGAGGCAGGAGAGCTACCATGGGAGTCTTGGGAACAAGCATGGGAGGCATGGAAGCACCTACGGGAGGCATGGGTGGCTTCGAAGCTACCATGGAAGGCATGGGAGGCATGCGTTTTGGGTCTCTCATGGAAGGCATGGAAGCACCTCTGGGTGACATATGTGGACGCATGGCTTCCGGTGTGCCTCACATGTCTTCGCATGATGCCGTTGGAGATAGTGCGAAAACCATCCGAGATCCCGATGACGATGAGAGGCTTGAAAATGGAGAGGAGGAGGAGGAGCAATCGTCTTCGAAAGAGGAGGAAGAAGACGACGAAGATGATGTGGCATGATTGTTGATATTTCATTTGTTTGTGTGAGCTTTTATTTGTCATGAACTTGGTTGGGTGATTTTGACCTATGCCATGCAATTGAACTATGCTATGTTGCTCCAACTCATTGTTTTGCATATTTGTTTTATGTTTGAAAGATCACCATATTGTCAAATTTATATGTGTTCCTGTACTCTTTGATGCGATAATACGGGCAGTGTTATACCTACGTAAAAAAGGTACGTAAACCATGTGTTATACCTACGTAAAAAAGGTATGAACCTTCTTTTACCTAGATATATAGCACTGCCCCTCTTTGATGATCTAATAGTATGCGACGCATTCACTTCTGCTTCCTTCTAAAAAACATGAAGTTGTTTCTTCATTCTCATCTCGTACTACCGCCTCGGCCCGACAGCATAGCATAGTTCAGGCCATGTTTGGTTCATAAGTCCTATGATTTTTTTTAGTCCCAACTTATAAGTCACAAGTCCCTAAAAAGTTTCTACCCGTTTGGTTCCTGTGACTTATAAGTTCCTATAAGACCATATTACAACTATAAGTCCATATAAGACTCTCCTTGAGAGTCTTATTTCATAAGTCTCAAATGCCCACTTTAAGTCCCTATAAATTCCTTCTGTTTGGTTTAGATGGAACTTATAGAGACTTTTTAAGTCCCTAAACCAATAAGTCGCTGGAAACAAACACCCTCTCAATTGCATGGCATGAGGGAGAAAGGAAAAATGTGGAGCGGTACAAAATCGGTGCCTGGCGCGACCACCGCCTCGGCCCAGCAGCAGCGCCAAGGCCCTCATGGCACGTCCTCTACGGCTCGGCCTCAGCCCCAGCACGGCAGCGGACAAGGCCCTCATGTCACGTCCTCCACTTTAGTCCCAGCCTGACAGCAGTCGCGGCGGCCCTCACGGCTCGTCCTCCACCTCAGCCCCAGCACGACAGCGGCCGCCATGGCTCGCATGGCGCGGTCTCCGCCACGACCCTCACGGCGCGACCTCCGTCACGACCCTCATGGCGCGGCCCCACCAACACCCTCACGGTCTGGCTCCGCCACGACCCTCACGGCACGACCTCCGTCACGACCTTCATGGAGCGGCCTCGCCAAAACTAAAATACGTCTAGATACATTCATTCCTCCGACAAGTATTTCGGGACAGAGGGAGTATAAGTTTTTGTAGAGATTCCATTATGGACCACAAACGGATGTATCTAGATGCATTTTAGAGTATAGATTCACTCATTTTACTCCGTATGTGGTCCGTAGTGGAATCTCTACAAAGACTTATATTTTAGTTTTAGATGCATCCGTTTGTATGCATTTCTCCGACAAGTATTTCCGGACGGAGGGAGTATTTAGGATCGGAGGGAGTAGAACATGGCATATATGCGCATGTATTTAAAAATTCTAGCAGTTCTAATGTATTCATGGATTTTATGCTCTTCTTCAGAGTTGCATCATCGAAGAACTTACTAAGCGTGTGCAAAAGATTACTCTTGGGAGTGAGAGGTGGGATTTGTTAGAATATATAACCGTATTATGTGTATAGATATACAGTTGTATATGTGTAGTCTTTGTATAGGTGTCCGTATATTGTACGATACGAACTCTGCCTTGTAACCTTTATATATTGATCAATACAAGGCACCACAACGTGTGGTTTCCCCAATCTTACATGGTATAGAGCCTAAAACCCTAACCCTAGCCTGTGCCGCCCTCCTCCTCTTTCCGCTGCCACCGAAGCCACCACCTCTCGTCCTCTTTACCTTCGTAATGTCTTAGTAGTTCCTAACATTGTTAAAAACCTTTTGTCTGTTCGTCAATTCACCATTGATAATCGTGTATCCGTCGAATTTGACCCACTCGGTTTTTCTGTGAAGGATTTTCTAACCAGGACCGAGATTCTCGGATGCAATAGCTTCGGAGCTCTTTACTCCATCTATCCTTCCACTACCAGTCAGCCACACGCCTTCCTCGTCGCCGATGCAGCACTCTGGCACCATCGGCTTGGGCACCCTGGGCGGCCCGTTATGGAGTCATTAGCTCGTTCTTCGATCATCCCTAGAGAAAAGAATAAAAGTAGTTTGTGCCATGCTTGTCAGTTAGGTCGTCATATTCGTCTTCCTTTTTCTTCTACCAATCGTGTAACCACTACTCCTTTTCAGATAATTCACTGTGATTTGTGGACATCTCCTGTTGAGAGTATTTCTGGCTTTAAGTATTATCTCGTTTGTCTTGATGATTTTACTCAGTATGCATGGGTTTATCCTCTACGGTCTAAGTCAGAAGCTTTCTCGCACTTGTCGTCCCTTCATGCTTTAGCGCTCACCCAGTTTAGTGCATGCTTGCAGGCTATTCAGTGTGATAATGGTCGTGAGTTCGATAATTCTCTCCTCCATTCCTTTGCCCAGCACCATGGAATTGCACTCCGCTTTTCATGTCCATACACTTCGCAATAGAATGGTAAAGCCGAACGCATTATTCGTACTCTTAATGACATTACTCGTACACTCCTTATCCAAGCTAGTATGCCACCTCGCTTTTGGGTTGAAGCTCTTCACACCGCCGTTATGTTGCATAATCGGCTGCCTTCAAAGCCAATCTCGGATCGTATTCCCTTTCGTGCCTTACTTGGCGTAGATCCTGCATATGCTGGTCTTCGGGTTTTCGGATGTCTATGTTACCCCAAAACCACAGCCGTCGCTCCGCACAAACTTGTGCCTCGCTCTGTGCCATGCGTGTTTCTAAGGTACCCATCACGGCATCATGGCTATCGTTGCCTTGATCGTTCCACCCAAAAGATCATCATCTCTCGTCATGTAGTGTTCGATGAGTCCACCTTTCCCTTCGCCTCCTCTACATCTTCGTCAACTCCTACTCCTTCCTTGCACACTTATGATTTTTTGCTGGGAGCTGAGCAGCCGGTTTCGTCAATGCCATTCACCGTGCCAGGCACGGTGACCCCGGATGCGACTACATCGTCGCCGCCACGGTCGCCATCGCCGCCGCCACGGTCCTCTCCACGGTCGCCGCCACCGACTTCGCCTCGGTCGCCGCCACCGACCTCGCCTCGGTCGCCTGGGTCCTGGGCCACTGCCGAGAGCCCTGCTGGGAGCTCCGATGGCGACCCTGCTGGGAGTCCTCCTACTATAGCCGCGTCACCACCGGCAACGCCGTCGCCAGCTCCTGTCGCTGTGGATCCACCCCGGACCCGCCGGACGCGGGCCCCTCCACCGCCTCCATCTCATGCCATGGCCACTCGTGCTAAACAGGGCATTGTGCAGCCTAAAAGATATTTGATCTTCATGTTGAGGGTTTATCTCCCATACCGAAGACTTATCGTGGTGCTCTCAAGGATCCAAATTGGCATTCCGCTATGGTTGAGGAGTATGGTGCTCTTCTCTCCAACAACACTTGGGACCTCGTTGATCCACCTCGCAATGCTAACATTGTTACTGGTAAGTGGATCTACCGTCACAAGATGAAGTCTGATGGTTCTTTGGATCGCTACAAGGCTCGTTGGGTGCTTCGTGGATTCACTCAGCGCGAAGGTATCGATTTTGATGAAACTTTCAGCCCGGTCGTCAAGCCAGCCACTATTCGTACGGTGCTCTCTCTTGCTCTCTCCAGTGACTGGTCCATCCACCAACTTGATGTCAAGAATGCATTCCTCAATGGAACTCTCATCGAGACTGTTTATGCTCGTCAGCCTTCTGGGTTCACTGATCCTCGCTTCCCTGACAAGGTCTGTCGTCTCAACAAATCACTCTACGGTTTGAAACAGGCGCCTCGTGCATGGTTTCAGTGGTTTGCTTCGTTCATTGCATCGGCTGGTTTCATTGGCTCCAAGTCCGACAGCTCGTTGTTCGTTTATCGGCGTGGTGCTGACATGGCCTATCTCCTGCTCTATGTGGATGACATTATCCTGACTGCATCTTCCTCGACATTGTTGCACAGTTTGATTGCCACTCTTCGTACCGAATTCAGTATGACGGATATGGGCAATCTTCATTATTTTCTGGGCATCTCTGTCACACGCAGCAAGGACAGTCTGTTCCTCTCACAGGAGAAGTATGCATTGGATCTTCTTGACAGAGCTGGCATGTTGCAGTGCAAACCCATCTCTACTCCAGTTGATACTACCTCCAAACTTTCAGCCAAGTCCAGTGATCCCGTTGCAGATCCCACCGAGTATCGTAGTATTGCAGGCGGTCTTCAGTACCTCACGTTCACTCGGCCGGACATCTCTTATGCAGTGCAGTAGATTTGTCTTCATATGCATGATCCTCGGGCTAATCATTTGCTACTTGTGAAGCGTGTGCTTTGCTATATCCGCGGCACCACCGGCCATGGCCTCACTTTGTTTCGACGCAGCTCCAACAAATTGTTGGCCTACTCTGACGCTGATTGGGCAGGTTGCCCTGACACTCGCCGGTCTACCTCAGGTTATTGTGTCTTCCTTGGCAATAACCTGGTGTCGTGGTCTGCTAAGCGGCAGCACACGGTCTCTCGGTCTAGCGCCGAGGCCGAATACAGGGCAGTTGCAAATGTCGTGGCTGAAACATGTTGGTTACGGCAACTTCTTCAGGAGCTTCATCGACCAGTGACTGGTGCCACTATGGTGTTTTGTGATAATGTGAGCTCTGTTTACATGACACAGAATCCCGTTCATCATCAGCGCACCAAGCATGTGGAGATCGATTTGCACTTTGTGCGCGACCATGTCACCACAGGCGAGGTCCGGGTTTTTCACGTTCCGAGTTCTTCTCAATTTGCGGACATTTTCACCAAAGGATTGCCATCCCCTCTCTTCTTGGATTTTCGGGACAGTCTTAACATTCGTCGACGCCCGTTTACGACTGAGGGAGGGTGTTAGAATATATAACCGTATTATGTGTATAGATATACGGTTGTATATGTGTAGTCTTTGTATAGGTGTCCGCATATTGTACGATACGAACTCTGCCTTGTAACCTCTATATATTGATCAACACAAGGCACCACAACGTGTGGTTTCCCCAATCTTACAGGATTTCATCCACTTCCCACGAGGCTTTCTTTTTCTGGGCACACTTGTTCAGCCGTGATAATTTGTTCTCCGTGATCCCCTTTTGTTGGCTGCAAGTTAGGTTGATGTATATAAAATAATAATAAAATGTTCTCTTAATTACCATTTCTTGCAACCATGTATCTAGGGGTGCTATTGGCGAGAGCGGACGTTTGGCTCCCGGGAGCCATGGAGGCCTTTTTTGAAAACAAATCAAAATTCAAACTTTTTGGTTTAAAAAGTTCTGAAAAAAATTGTGCGAGTAAACAAGTATGTAATGTCTATGTGTGTAAAATTTTAGAATGAAAAACTTTGAAATGTGACCTGTACAAAAAAGACAAATTCATGGCCGGGGAGGATGAATAGTATCATGCGCTAAAAAGCCCCAGATTTGTCTTTTTTGCACAGCCCTCATTTCAACTTATTTTGCCCTGAAAATTTACACACATGTGTGTTATGCCTTCATGTATATGTGTGTTTTTTTTCAGAATTTTTTGAACTGTAGAAAATATGAAATTTGACAAAATTTGGAATTTTCAAAACCGAGCTCCATGGAGCTCGGCCTCCAAAGACAATATCCATGCTATTGGCTCTTTTTGTGCATCCTTTCCTTTATTCTTCCATAGATCCTGCAAAAGGCTCATTTCTTTCGAGGTGGTTAACCTCTTTGGAATAGTCACAACCGCATTATCATGGAAATTAACTCTGCATGCACGGTGAATAGGATGCAATTTTCTATAACCACTACCAAGCACCATATCATTTTTCCATGCGTCTCCCATATAATGTAAAACTTCATCGACACTATAATAAAGTACTACTTGAAGAACTTCAATACTAGCATTGCATTTATTACTCCTATTATAATTTGCTGGTGCAGGATCAACATTGTACTTACATTGATAAGCGTAGTGCCCTTTCATTTTACGATCTTTGCGCGTTACAAAGTACTCATCGCATGTAATTGGTGTCCATTCATCCGGTAGTGCTATCTATTCTTTTAACTTCTCATTGTCGATAGCCATAGGTGGAATTTTGTCGCTCTTCTCCTCCATTGCAAAAATTTATGTTCCTGAGTAGACATCTCAGAAGAGATGATAAGCAGATTATTGCAACAAACAAAAGTAAACTAAATGTGAACAAGAAAGTAATAGCCAAGCGCTAGCACCAGAAAAAGTTTGATGTCCTGCAAGTGCACAGGGCTATGTAGCAATTTCGTGATACATAAAGTATGTGGATCCCATAGGGAGCGAATAGGATGGCACCAAAATCTCCGCAGCTGTGTTGTCACTAACACAACCACGCTGACACCCAAACCGGAGTTTGGAAATAGCTCACTTAAGCACGGCCAGCTACATATAGTCATGTTAAAGGTGGAGCTGGAGTCTGATGGACGACTTCACTCCGAGTTGATGGAGGGGCTACAGCGTAAGTTAACAGAGAGTCAAAGCCTATTTCAACGGGATAGCGAGAGACACGTGGATCGGACTGGGGTACCAGTGGCCTGATGGAGACGTGATACTCAGCATCGGTCGATGATGATCGGTGGTTCTCTGTAGTGGGGGTTGAGGCAGTGGGGGCTAGCTACCCAGGAGACTCGACTAGGACAGCAGAGGCACGAAGCAGCGTTGACGAGTACCAGATTCAAGTTGGTGACTGGGTCTATCGGTACTGGAAGATGGACGGGAGTTGACCATGGAGAATCTGAGAAAGTGGCGGAAAGTCTTAATGTCAAAAGCTGAGAGAGTACATGGCCGTATATTATGTGATGTTCGGTGCACATGGCAGAGTGCAGATGACAAGTACAGAAGGAGGCGGAGTGCTATAGTTGTGGGACATGCAAGAGACTATCCGGGAAAAAGAGTGAGACAACTGTGAATTTGACTTAGGGTGACACAGGGCGACGGTGAAATTCCTTCAAGTTTCACACAAGCAGTCAAGAAAGAGCGGTGGCGTTGAGTTCAGGTAACTCTTATATGTGGCGTCCAATATATGAGTTGTTCACTTTCACGCAGACAATTGTCGGTGTGTGATGGCGTTGAACAGATTCTCCGGAAGTTAGGAGCATAAAGTAGAGTAATGAGGAACTTAATTTTGCTCGAGTGTTAACTGTGAAGAAGATGAGAAGGAACTACAGTTGCATGTGGAGTCACATGCAGTCTGGGAGTAGCAGGGGTGCTCATGGCGTATCTCAAGTCCAATGTATATGGAGATTCGACGCATTGAGGAATTCAAGGTGGTGAAGAATATTCGCCAAGGTGAAGTTTGTTAGAGTTGTATCGAATATTATTGTACAAGGTAGGCTACAGTTAGACTCTGAGTTGTATTGTAGTTAGGTAAGATATGGATTCGTGTCCAAGTAGGACACTTGTATCCTAGGCCTCTCATATATATCGGAGATATAAAATATTTGACAAAAAATGAAATTATGAACAAACGAGGGCACCATGGTATATGATCTTTCCCCCACTTGTTCATTTTTTCCCGAATAACCGGGGTGGACGCCTGAGGGCTCTCCCATGGTGATAGCCGTCAGATGCCGAAGGGATGGCCACGATAGCTCCAACAGGTGTGAAAAGGCAGCATAGCTTTTCTGACTCAAGCGCCGCGCCGTGTTTCGCTCGCACATGCCAAATGGCTTCTAGTGAGTGTCTCTTATGTGGTGCAATGGGGCACACCCTGCGTCTCGCACATGCTCGGTTATTTCGTTCTACTCGCCTTGCACCAATAATTTGATGGAGCTCGCTCTGCACATTTGTTTTTGTTTTTGTTTTTGGAGCAGAAGCTTTACTCTCTGCAGCTGCTAGATCTGGTTTCTCCTTCCTCTGGAGCTGTGAAGCAAAGCTAATGTTCGATCGATCCTCTTCTTCCTGTCCTTGCTGATCGATCCGTGAGTGCCATGCGACCTGATCGCCTACCTACTTGCTAGCCAGCAGCTTAGACGTAGTTTTGACAAATCATTAGTTCCTTCTCTTTTTTTGTTACCACAGATCGGCGCAGCGCCATGCCGGCCACCGCCTTAACTGTTACCGGGTGGGGGCTGTCGCCGGTCATCAAGGAGCTCGCAGAGGTGACGAAATCCTTCCTGTATGGCCGGTATAGAAGCTTCAAGCGTTTCGTCGATGAGCGTGCTCAGCTGGAGGAGATCGTGAAGAAAGCCGAGCCCATCATGGAGAGACGGCGCGGCGTCCACGACGACGAGACGACGCGTGAGCTCATAGATGCCATCGACGAGGTGAAGGGCGTCCTGGATGCCTTTCTCTACCAGGACATCCTCCTGGCCAACTTGGCAGCGAAGCACAACAAGCTCACACAATTCGCCTACTCCGCGAGGAGAGCCGGCCGGCAGCTGGTCTACAAGGACGAGCCGTTCAGACGGCTCGAGAAGGTGTGGAAGAAGCTGCCCACAATTGATCAGAAATTGCAGCTTTTTGCTGGAGAAGCCGCCTGCGAGCCAATGGAGAAGAAGGCGACGGGCCCGCTGCCGTTGCCGGGGGATAAGCTCTTCGTTGGGTACACCAAGGAGTATGATCAGCTGATGTCAGCCTTGCTCAACGACCAGCCCAGCAGCAGCAACAACCGCCGCAACATGGATGTGGTAGCCGTGGTCGGCCCCGGCGGCTCCGGGACGACCACGATGGCTCGGCGGGCAATTAACGACCACAGAGTGGCGGAACAATTCGATTTGAAGGTATGGGTGCATGTTTCAAACACGTTCCTCAACACCCACCTGTTAGCAAAGATCTGCAAGTCCATGGAAGGAACCACATGCCAAGCAGAAGCCGGGATGCTGTTCAGCAATCTCCAGCAGATCGTTCGTGAAAGGTTCAGCTCCAAGAAGTTCCTGCTTGTGCTTGATGACGTGTGCAACAATGAATCAGACAATGACATGGGGACAAGATGAAGACTGTTAGACTATGTATAGCTTCTGTACTTATGTACGTATATTGTACGTATTGTAACACATCCATTATATATAATGAGATAAGCCACCCCTAGAGGGTTGTGCTGGTTCCCCCAAAACTTATTGTCTTACATGGTATCACGCTAGGTTACGATCGCTTCCGCTTCCAAACCCTAATACCCGCACCGCCGCCGCAGCCGCCGCCCCCTTCACCGCCGCCATGTCGAGCGCCGCCACCACCGGTTCCACTGCTGCGGGGTTCCTCCCGGCCTCTCTTGCGGCTCTGCTCAACCTCCCGCTCGATGCCGTCGCCGTTCCGGCTCCGATCGGGACCAGAAGCATCGGCTCCGTCTACTCCACGCCGCCGGCGCCCTCGCTTGGGCGCGACCTCGTGGTCCACACCGCGGCGCCGCCGTCCGCTGCGGACTCCGCGGGCGTCGTCCCGCCGCTCCTGCCGCAAGCGGATCACACCGCCCCGCTGGCGGGGTTGGCGGCGTCCGCCCCGGCCGCGGGCCTTGCGGCGTCCGACCCGGCCGCGAGCTTTGCGGCGTCCGCCCTGGCTGCGGTCCCGCCTCCTCCCGCATCGGCTTCGGTGCCTCCGGCTGCCTCCATGGTGTTTGCACCCCAGGCAGCCCCCTCGATGGGATCGTCTTCGCCGCCGCCGTTTCACTTCGGTCATCTCATCACCATCAAGCTCTCCGCCGACAACTACATCTTCTGGCGTGCGCAGGTTCTCCCGCTCTTGGGGAGTCACTACCTGCTAGGCTACGTCGACGGATCGCTTCCCTGCCCACCCGCACTGGTAGACAGCGTGCACGGTCCGGTCTACAATCCGGCCCATCGCGTCTGGACGGGGCAGGACCAGGCGAACCTCTCCTCCATCCAGGGGTCGCTCTCGCCGGCAGTTGCCGGACTTGTTGTCTTCGCGAAGACGTCTCATGAGGCCTGGACCATCCTTGAGCGAACCTTTGCAGCGCAGTCCCAGGCTCGTGTCTCTGCACTCCGTCGTCAGCTTGGAGAGTGTCAGAAGCTTGACTCCACTGCCACTGAGTTCTACAACAAGGTCAAGGGCCTCGCCGACACATTGGCCTCCATTGGACAGCCCCTCACCGACTCCGAGTTCAACTCGTTTATTGTCAATGGTCTTGATGAGGAGTATGATGCCTTAGTCGAGATCATCAACGAGCGGGGCAACTCGACACCCATGCTGGCACACGAGGTTTTCTCTCGGCTCCTTCTCACTGAGCAACGGGTCGAGACACGCCGCTCCAGGGGCACTGGCTCCCTCTCGGCCAACGCCGCCACCAAGGGTGGCCGCTCTTCTTCATCACCCCGGTCTCCCTTGGGGCTGCCACCGTCGCCCGCCTCGGCCCCCCCACCTACTGCGACCTTACCGGGGGCTGGCGGTCCACGTGTGTGCCAGCTTTGTGGCCGCGATGGGCACTGGGCCTCCAAGTGTCATAAGCGCTTCCAGCGAAGCTTCCTTGGTCTTGGCAATGACGGCAAAGATACACGCAACAATGCCCGTCAGGTCGCCATGGCTGATCGTCCCGCGCCGCAGAAGCAACAGGGACACACTCAGTCCTACTCCATCGATCCACACTGGTACATGGACTCTGGGGCGACAGAGCATCTGACCAGCGAGATGGGGAAGCTTCACACTCGTGAACCCTATCATGGCTCCGACAAGATCCACACCGCCAATGGAGCAGGTATGCACATCTCTCATATTGGTCAAGCATCTCTTCTCACTAGACATGCCAATAGGAGTCTTCAGCTTCGCAATGTTCTTCGAGTTCCATCTGTGACCCGTAATCTTCTTTCAGTTCCTAAACTCACACGTGATAATAATGTGCTTTGTGAATTTCACCCTTTTGATCTTTTTATTAAGGATCGGGGCACGAGGGACATTCTTCTTAGTGGGCGGTTGTGCCAGGGCCTCTACCGTCTGGAGCATCCTGGCGTCGCCCGTGTTTTCAGTGGAGTTCGGGTCTCTCCGTCACAGTGGCATGCTCGTCTTGGTCACCCGGCCACACCTATTGTCCGTCATATTTTGCGTCGTCATGAGCTTCCTAGTTTGTCTAGTAATAAAGATGTAGCAGTGTGTGATGCTTGTCAGCAGGGGAAGAGTCATCAACTTCCTTTTTCGGAGTCCAGTCGTGAGGTGAAACATCCTTTAGAACTTGTGTTTTCAGATGTATGGGGTCCTGCTCAGACTTCTGTCAGTGGTCATAATTACTATATCAGTTTCGTTGATGCTTATAGTCGCTTTACCTGGCTTTACCTTATTAAACGCAAATCTGATGTGTTTGATATTTTTGTTCAGTTTCAAAAACATGTTGAACGTCTTCTCAAGCACAAAATTGTTCATGTCCAGTCGGACTGGGGGGGGCGAGTATCGCAACCTCAACTCCTTCTTTCAGTCGCTTGGGATAGCTCATCGTTTAGCATGTCCACATACACATCAGCAGAATGGTTCAGTCGAACGTAAGCATCGTCATATTGTTGAAGCTGGTCTTACTCTTTTGGCCCATGCATCTGTTCCGTTTCGGTTTTGGAGTGATGCTTTCACCACTGCATGCTTTCTCATCAACCGTACTCCCACTCGTGTTTTAAACATGAAGACTCCCATTGAGGTTCTCCTTAATGAACAACCTGATTATACCTTTTTCAAGGTATTTGGGTGTGCTTGCTGGCCGCATCTTCGTCCATATAATAAGCGCAAGCTTGAGTTTCGTTCTAAGAAGTGTGTTTTTCTTGGCTATAGCTCTCTTCATAAAGGTTACAAATGTCTTCATGTTCCCACTAATCGTGTCTATATATCTCGGGACGTCGTGTTTGATGAGCATGTTTTTCCCTTTGCCAAACTTCCTGTGTCCACTGTCGAACCACCATCTCTGCATTCATCCTCTGTTGCTTCTGACCAATTTGATGATGTTGCATACTCTCCTTTGCTGTTACCTAACCATGGTGCAGGAACCGGACGTGGGGCTCGTTTGGAGCTGTTGGAGGATTCACCATCATCATCGCCGCCTTCTGATGGGCACGTCGATCGCCCTATGTTGCATGGCATCGATTCGCGTGCCCATGCATGGTCACCCGAAGAGCCCGTCGCGCCGAGCATCTCCACTGCTCGGTCCGCTACGCCAGCGACCGCCGAGTCTCCAGCGGCTCGGCCCTCTTCGCCAGCGGCCGCCGAGTCTTCAGCGGCTCGGCCTGTCACGCCGTCTTCGCCCGCGGCTCGGCCCGTCACGCCGTCTTCGCCTGCAGCTCGGGTCCGCGACGCCGTCCTCACGTCGCCTTCATCCGCGGATCGGCCCGCGACACCGGCCGCGCCACGGCCCACTATGCCGGGCTCGCCATCGGCCCGGTCTGTGACGCCGGCGTCGCCAGCTGCTTCGTCTGCTCTGCCGGTTTCGCCGGTGGGCCGGCCTTCTTCGCCGACCGAGCCCGAGGCTACTGTGTCTGGCTCCTCGTCACCGGCTGACTCGTCAACGTCGCCGTCCTCCAGCCCGTTGCAGGCTGCTCCGTCGACCTCGGTGGTTCCTGTGTCCCGACCACATACACGCAGTCGCAGTGGCATTTTCAAACCTAAGGAACGTAAGGATGGTACGGTTGCTTGGTTGGCTGCTTGTTTGGCTGCTGCTGTTGCGGATCCATCTTCTGAGCCTCGCTCATATCAGGCTGCCCTGCGCATTCCACATTGGCGAGAGGCTATGGAGCAGGAGTTTCATGCTCTCCTTCGTAACAAGACATGGACTCTCGTTCCTCCACCACCACGGGTAAATGTTATTGACTCAAAATGGGTATTCAAAGTGAAGAAGCATTCGGATGGATCTATTGAGCGTTACAAAGCGCGACTTGTTGCTCGCGGTTTTCGGCAGCGCCATGGTCTTGACTATGAGGACACCTTCAGTCCTGTCGTCAAGCCTACCACTATTCGGCTTCTTCTCTCCATTGCTGTTTCTCGTGGTTGGTCACTTCGTCAACTTGATGTGCAGAATGCTTTTCTACATGGATTTTTGGAGGAAGAGGTTTATATGAAACAGCCGCCTGGTTTCTCTGATCCTGATCGTCCTGACTATATCTGTCGTCTCTCCAAAGCACTATATGGTTTGAAGCAAGCTCCTCGTGCCTGGCATGCCCGCCTTGCCTCTGCCCTTCGTGCTCATGGGTTTGTGCCGTCCACTGCTGACACTTCATTATTTCTTCTACAGAAGCCAGAAGTCACTATGTATCTTTTGGTATATGTCGATGATATTATCCTTGTCAGCTCTTCTCAGTATGCTGCTGATGCTCTTGTCTGCTCTCTTGGTGCTGATTTTGCGGTCAAAGATCTTGGGAAGCTTCACTACTTTCTTGGAGTTGAGGTCACTTCTCGTGCTACTGGTCTTGTCCTTACGCAGAAGAAGTACTCCTTGGAGTTGTTACAAAGAGCGGGCATGCTGAAGTGCAAACCGACCACCACACCCATGTCGTCTACCGACAAGATAACAGCTGTTGATGGTGAGCTTTTGTCTCCTGCGGATGCCACAGAGTACAGGAGCATTGTTGGTGGACTTCAGTACTTGACGATCACGAGACCAGATATCTCTTATGCTGTTAACAGGGTTTGTCAGTATCTTCAGGCTCCCAGAGATACTCATTGGGCTGCTGTTAAACGCATTCTTCGTTATGTTCAGTTCACCCTGACATTTGGTATGCATATTCGGCCGACTTCCTCTCGGGTCCTTTCGGCCTTCTCTGATGCAGATTGGGCTGGTAGCCCAGATGACAGGCGATCCACGGGGGGTTATGCAGTATTCTTTGGCCCTAATTTGATCGCCTGGAGTGCTCGGAAACAGGCTACTGTGTCACGTAGCAGTACTGAAGCTGAGTACAAGGCTGTGGCTAATGCTACTGCAGAGATTATTTGGGTGCAGTCTTTGCTTTAGGAGTTGGGTTTGTCTCAACCACAGCCTCCTATTCTTTGGTGTGATAACATCGGTGCTACATACCTTTCTGCAAATCCAGTATTTCATGCCCGAACGAAACACATTGAAGTTGACTATCACTTTGTACGGGAACGTGTATCACAGAAGCAACTCCAGATCAAGTTTATCTCATCTAAGGATCAACTTGCAGACATCTTCACTAAGCTTTTACCTCTACCACAGTTTGAGACTTGTAGGCGCAATCTTACCCTTCTCAGTTCTTTAGAAAGTGGCTAAGATTGAGGGAGGATGTTAGACTATGTATAGCTTCTGTACTTATGTACGTATATTGTACGTATTGTAACACATCCATTATATATAATGAGATAAGCCACCCCTAGAGGGTTGTGCTGATTCCCCAAAACTTATTGTCTTACAAAGACGATGTGGGAGGACGTGCTAGCCTCATTCGAAGGCGGAAAGCCAGGGAGCAGGATCCTGATGACGAGCCAAGCAAACATGTGCGTCAGGGCGCTCGGCGCCGGGACAAGGATCGTGCTGGACGGGATCGGCGCCGCCGACCTCGCGCTGGTGCTGAAGCAAACGGCGTTCGGGGACGAGCATGCAGAGACCCCGCTCCTCGACGATGTTATCCAAAGCGTCGCGGTGTGTCTCAGGGGCTCACCGTCGGCAGCGAAAGCTGCCGTCGGCAAGCTGACAGACAAGAGGAGCAAGAGCGGCTGGAAGGGCCTCTTAAAGCCGGGATCAGGACACTCCGGCGCCGGCGATGCATGGAGCTACTGGAATCTGTCGCCGCAGCTGAGATCTTGCTTGGGATTCTGCAGCATGTTCCCGGACAAGTGGGAGTTCGAGCCTGAAACGCTCGTCAAGATGTGGATAGCAAATGGCATCATCCGCGGCGACGACAACGGGAATGTGGAGATAGGGAAAAAGTACATTAGAGATCTACAGGCGAGGTCCTTGTTCAAATCCATCAAGGAAGACGGACGAACCTACTTTGTCCTTCCTGAGCTGGTCCATTCGATGCTCCTGTCACTGCCCACGAAGTATTTCCACAGGTTTAGCCATGAGGATCTTACCAGCAGCCCTACAATAGTCCCGGAAAGTGTTCGGCACCTATCCCTGATCGGTGGAGGATGCCATGCCCTGGCTAAGCTTAAGGAGATGGAAAACCCTGTGCTTAACAAGTTGAAGACGTTATTAGTCTTCGAGGGCTCCGCAATTGACAAGGAAGTAACCGAGCAACTCAAGGCCGTCACTATGCTGGACTTGGCTGGCACACAGATCGTCGATCTGCCAAAAGGCATCGGCAAGTGTAAACATCTGCGGTACCTAGGCCTCCCGGATACCATCAGGAGCCTTCCTGCCGCCGTTACAAAGCTGTTGCATCTGCAGACTCTGTCCCTGGGCAAGAAATGCACGCTTGATCAGGGCTTCCCAGCTCATGGCATGTGCAGCTTGATCAATCTGAGGCACCTCGACATGCCCGTCAAGTACATTGGCATGACAAGTCACCTTGGAAGGCTGAAGCAACTCCAGGGGTCAATCGAGTTGTGCGCTGACAAGGGACAGAGGCATGTCATCCTCCAAGAGCTTGCCGGAATGAACTCCCTCCACGGCACCATCACCGTGAAGGGGCTTCACGCGGTCGCCAGAAAGGAAGAAGCTCAGAAAGCCCGCCTTGAAAAGAAAGAGCATGCTAAGGTCCTAAAGTTTGAATGGTCGGGGGAACGAGCTTGCTCCATCCGCTCACAGGAGGAAGTTTTTGAGGGGCTCCGGCCACCCCGTAACATACAAGAGCTGCACATCCGCAGGTACCAGGGCACATCATCGCCTAGCTGGCTGGAGGGCAACCACCTAAAAAACTTGAGTCAGCTGCATCTCATAAACTGCCCCAATTGCAAGGTGCTTCCATGTCTTAACCAGCTGCCTGACCTCAGGGTTCTGCACATCAAAGAGATGCGCTCCGTCGGTCGGATTGACCGCATGCTCTTGGGCGGCAGAGGCGGGGTTCTCCGGTCGCTGCAGAAACTTGAGCTGGATGATATGCCCAATCTGGCCGAGTGGAGCGTCGATTCCACCGGCGACGCGTTCCCTCGCCTCCAAGAGGTACACATCCTTAACTGCCCCAAACTGAAGCACCTGCCACGGATCCCATCCACCGTCATCAACTTGAAGATAGAGCACGAAAACTCTTACCTGCACATGTACCCCTGCTCGAGGTCGACGTCGGCCTCTTTTGTTTTGGAAATCCACGGGGAGGCGGTGGAGCGGCTGCAGCAAGATTTCCTCCTCCAGGATCCCGCCAGGGATAACCACGCCCTGAGCATTAAGAGCTACGCAGGGCCCGGTGAAGTAAGCATCAACCTTCTCTCTTCTGCCAGAAGCCTTTCGTTGAGCCGATGCGTCGTGACGGATCGGCAGCTTGAGATGTTCTTCCAGAAACTGCAGTCCCTCGAGATGCTGGAGATCTCTGATTGCACCGAGTTCCGCGCGTTCCCGGACGACGCCGTACCAGCGACGCTGAAATCTCTTAGGTTGAAAGGATGCCACCCCACGCTTATGGAGGAGCTACATGATAGGACAAGCCCTACGTGGGCAAGGATTAACTCAATCCCCAGAGTCAACATTATTGACTGATTTTTCAAGGTATCGACTAATGTTGAGCTCCCTCCTTTTCCCATCCTCTGTCTTCAATTTGGTTAGATTTATACGCCCAGAGTAAAATGTAAGTCTTGTTTAGTTTCCTTAAGCCAAGGCTTTTAAGTTCAACTAAGTTTATACTCCCTCGGTTCGGAATTACTTGTTGTAGAAATGGATGTATCTAGATGTATTTTAGTTCTATATACATCCATTTCCGAGACAAGTAATTCCGAACGGAGGGAGTAGAAGAAAGTATTTTAACATCTATAAAACAAAACCAATACAAATAGATACATCATGAAATATATTTTCATAGTGTATTTATCTACTACTCCCTCCGTCCGAAAATACTTGTCATCAAAATGGACCAAAAAAAGGATGTATCTAAAACTAAAATACATCTAGATACATCTTCTTTTATTCATTTTGATGACAAGTATTTCCGGATGGAGGGAGTATTATAGATATTGATATTTGTTTCTATAAACTTGGTCAGACTTCGAGACAAAACAAATAGGACTTACATTTTGGGATGCAGGGAGTAATTGCATTTTGTTTCGGCAATCCTAATTATAATACGGCACTGCAATTTTAGGATTTTTATGAGATTGCAATGAAAGAGGGGACCTTTTCCTTAGGCCCTTTATTTTTAGAACTTCTTTTTGCTACATTATACTGATGGAGCAGCACATCTGATAGACAGTCATATTTCTTAATTATCCAAATTTATAGGTATAAACTTCACTTCATATACTGCATCTCTAATTTTCTTTAGCATTATCCAAAATTTCTTGGTGAGGTTTTCATTAATTCATTTTCCAGGATCACATGTTCATGCATGTTCAGATTAGTAAAAAAAAAAATCCCACAAGGTGAGTTGATTGATTATGCATGCCTCTTTGCCATGAGCTTGGATTGTTTAGGATGTAGAATTTTCTGATAATAAGGACACTTAATCTAGCAAGCCTGTTAGTTAAATGTGCTTTTAATCTGCTAGACATACCTGACAATATTTATGCTTTGCTTGGAAACTGGATACATAAAGTTTCACTCTACTGATAAACACCTAATTAATGTTTGCTCGTGTTTCTGTTGTTCTCTGGGCTATTTGGAGGATTAGGAATGGAAGCATTTTTTATAATAAGAAAATTATCGACCCATTAATATGATAGCAAGGTTGCTGAGTGATTGTACTATTTTGCAGAAATCACAGGAAAACCAAGAAAAGCTGAAGTGGGTGGCAAAGGTTCTAGAACAAACAGCAGATGAAGTGTTCAAGGCAGTGCAAGGGTGGACTTCTGGTGTGCCTTGTATCCAAGGTTGAGGAGATCTGCTGCGGTGGATGATGCTTCTTCTACACGACGATGAAGCTTCTGCTGTCCAGAATGTCCTTGGTCTGCTGGATGTCGATTTTATCGCTATCTGAACTTGTTTCTTTCAGACTCCGTTGTCGATTGTGAAACCTGGAACTATGTATGATGTGCACAGCTGCGCCGTTGAGTTGCGCTGCTTTTGCTTCCTGTGCACCTGGTGTTAGCTGCCCAATTGCCTTTGTTGGCTGTAGGGTGGGTTGATGCTGGTTAGGTGCTCAGGTTATCTAGCTCTTGATAGGACTGAATTTGTTTTCTCTTTCTTTAGTAGTTGTAAAACTGTGATTTCTGATGATGAAATCGGAGGGGTGCCCTCTTTGTCAGGAAAAAAGCAAGCATGTTCGTAAAAGTTTAAATTGTTGTCACTCTATGCAACATATTATTAGTTCTATAGACGTGACTCCAGTTTACATCCATGATGTTTAAATGTACCCCCTGAATCCATGTTCCCTCTCGCTCTTCTATCTCGTATAAGGCCAACTATAACCGATCCCATGTCCGGTTATAACGGAGGATAAATTATATTTCCTAAATGATAAGTGCCACACGTGTGGCATTTATCAACTTGGACCACACGTGTTGGATACCAATAGATTTTGGGCGCACGAATCTTGACGCATATAATATGACATGTCAGAATTTTCGTGCGGGCGAACACATCGATCCACCGAAGCGGCACCACGTTCGGGCGGACGCGTCGACCCACCGTACGGCGACCGATATGTTTCCTCTTCCTCTTATCCATTACCTCTCTTGTCTCTCCCTCCCCCGTCGTCTTCCATCCCCATTTTCGCCTTTCCATCAAATCCACCGCACGACGAGCTACGCAATGGCACATGCTACCCTTCGGCGACTCCAATGACTCCCCCAGTGCGGTGTTAGCGATTGGCACGGCGGAGGCTGGGGGGGGAGGGGGGGGCGCTAAAACTTGAATGGCATATCAATGCTAAAATGCGACAATAACGATAATATTTGACCAGGTGGGGAAAGACTGGTGCAGCAAAGAATACCCAATATAACTACTTTGAGTGAATGATAGAGAATGTTTTGTCAAAACTGCACCAATGCATGTCCATTATGTAATAAATCATTTTACTTGCATAGAAAATAAAACTACATGCAAAATTAGTGGACAATAACAAAACTGAAAATCTATGGCAAGCCCAGTGAGATAATATTTTAGAAATTTCCCATCACTCGTCGATGAAATTCGTGTAAAGTGGGAAGCAGTATGCATATACAAATTACAGAAATATATGTTATAAAGTTAGCGGAAAGAAGATATGTGCAGAAAAAATCCGAGATATAAAAAATAGGATGTCTAGCCGTGCAAATGCAAATAACAGCAAATCACTTGTCCAAAACATTACATTGGTTGAATACAAGCTCCTAAACTAGCGCACACAGCACCGCACAACCACACAGGTTTATACGATTCCAAATATCCAAATACAATCCACGAATTACATAGAACACAACAAAAGCAAAAGTACAGCAAATTGTTCTGATAAAAAGCAAGATCTCAACAGTCCACTAGTTTTTGTATTTTTTTTTTAAAGAAACAGTCCGCTAGTTGAACATGCTAGGCGATTACAACTGCAAGAACCAGGGGGAAAGGGTGCGACAAAGGCGGAAGAGAACTGCTGCTCTGCACAGCTCTATCGGCCTGGTTTTCCCCCCATTTATTCACAAATTTTCGCCAGACTGCGCGGCTGATTTGGATTTCGGGACTTCAGTACAATGGTGAAGATATCCCTTTGACTATCACAAGGCGAGTTGATACTTCAAACTTGTTGCCTCCAGCGTTTCAGCATCCTGTAAACATAGATTACAATCAGACATGTCTCTCAAGATTGAACGTGACAAGATATCACAGGGAACTAACTGCAGAGGGCGCTGAAGGCCTCCGCTATAGCAGAGAGTAAAGATCAATAGTGAAGTTGCTGATAAAATATATGGAAACTGTTAATACTTCCGTTTTTACCTGTGATCGCAGCTCTCTTTCTGCACTCAGATTTTCATAATTTTCTATAAAAGCTTTTGAATATGCCACTGCATCTTTATGAGTTTACCTCCTCAAAACATTTCCATCATTTGATGGTTTTCTTAATCATGCGCTACAAAACCAAACACTTCTCTTGAAATGCCAATTTCGCAAGGTCAAGTGACAACAACTGACTGGAATGAACACTTCACATGAGCTGTAAAATAACTCATATTTTGACTAGGACCAGGATTCCATAAGGTCAAGAACAATGGACCAGCAAAACAAGGCTGAACAACTCAAACCACTGGGTTAATCCAACCATTTGAGATGTGTTCCTACAATAATTAGTTATGTTAATCTCTCCCAGTCACTAAAAATCTAAGAAATTCCCAGATGAGGGAGACCCTCCTAATGTAACAGCTAGTGTGATGGTTCCACCAAAGCCACCTGGGTTCGAGTCTCCCACCTACTTCGAGTGCAAAACTTCCCTTACATTTTTTCTTCAAAAAAAAGGCAGGGTTTTTCCTCCCTTTCGCCTTTTCTTTTTGATATTTAGATGTTTGTAAGCTTCTCATGAACATGCACAAACACATACAAAATTATAAGCAAAAACAGAGGCTTGAAATTTATATATACCTTCACAATATTCTGTTCCTCAATCGATACACTAGGCACAACTGCAAGCTTCTCAACATAATGCCCTTTCATGTTTCTTGATTGCCTGGACAATTCAGGGTGGCACCGAAAGATATGAAGTGTTTCCAGGGAGGACGGCAGATCCGGTAAAGATTGAAGCTCCGTGCAGTACGACATTCTCAGCACCTTCAGATATGAAAGGCTCATAAAGTTCACAGGAAATGATATTGCAGTTACTTCAGGGCACCTCTCGATCACCAGATATTTTAGTGAAGCAAGATACTGCAATGAGGATAGAGAACAAAGCGATTGACAGTTGCGATTGACAGTTGCGAATGCACAACTCAGTGAGCATTGTGCAGAACTTGACAGTTCCTGCTACTGGAAGTGATGTTATGTTAGGAAGGTCTGTAATCTCCAAAGAAGAAAAACAAGGCAGATCCTGGAGAAAGCTTCTTAGAGTCTGGTCAGTAAGATCAAACCAAGAGAGCTGAAGTTTTTGCAGAGATACCAGAGACCCCAGTTGTTCAGCAGCAGCAAGCTGCTCAGCCCTACTTATATTTAACACTGCAATGGACTGTATATGATGTTTGTAGAGTAATCTATTGAGGATGACAGAACTTGTGCAAACATCCAGCTGGAGCATTTCTGAACTTGAAGAACAGGGTGCAAGCCTCATATATGGTATCAACCGTGTACGTTTGATGGTAACTTCACGAGTAGCTTGGTTGAAGGAATTTTGATCAATTCTGGACAATCCATCAGACTTACCCTTTCAAGGCATGGAAATGAGTTCTTGTCCTCTATGCCAGCCCACTCACACAACTTCGGGAAATCATCAAATTCAAGGACAATTAGAGATGGAAATGCCACATCACCGGTGCCATAAAACTCATGTCCAATTTGATCAACTGCACACATCTCCTTCATGTGTAAATATCTGAGTGATCCTAAATTTCCCAATGGAGGAAGGATACACAAACTCCTGCAATTGATAAGGTGCAAGGAACGCAGTTGCTGCAGTGACTGCAGCCAACTGGGAGCTTCTGCGCCACAATACCTTCTAATATGAAGTACCTTTATGACATGGTGAGGCCGCAGACCTTCAAGCACCTCTTCATCAGCAGGAGGGGAGCTATTTCTACTAGCTGAGCTCCGTTCCAAATTCAGAGAATTAAGATAAAGTTTCTTATTCAACTCAGCTTTGCGGGCTTCTTCATAGCCTGAAACATTTTCTAGACATTTTATATTTAGTAACCCATGAAGACCATTGATGTTCCTCAACTCTTCTGGTTTGCGCCCTTCCCTCTTCTCAACGTGGAGCTCAAGTGATCCCTGGAGGTTTGCTAGCCGGCCAATGCCTACCATTCCTGCAGTATACTTTATTTCAACCATAAGATGCCGCTATTGACCAACATATTAACGCTCGCAGGAAGCTTCTCAAGGGAACATTTCCCAGTGATGCACAATGTTTGCAGATGCAGAAGCTTTCCAATCAACTCCGGAAGTTTTTGGATGGTGGCATTGATAGATAGGTAACGGAGGTGCAGTAAGTCATAAATGCAATGAGGCAACTCTTTGGAGTTATAGCCGCTGAGATCAAGAACACGCAAATGTTTGCACTTCAACAAGATATTTTCTAAATTCAAAGAAAAATCTTCTTGGAGGCAACTGGAGGAGGACAGAAGTGATGGTCGGATTAACAAGGTGCGCAGCTCTTCTAGCCCAGGGAAGCTTGTGAGACCAATTAGACTCTTCACAGTGACCGACAGATGGCGCACTGTTGATGGGATGTCACAATTCATGCCATCCTCAATATGGAAGCAGTCCTCTGCTGCAACAGACTTTGCAAGATCATGGAGTAAGTCATGCATTAAGTAGTAAGTCCTGGATCCAAGCTTGATTTCTTGGAAAAATGAGCGTGAAAGGAGCAGACCAAAATATTCTCTAGCTATGTCTTCCATCCTTTTGTCAGCCGTGCCTTGTGGTTGAACAAAACCCTCGGCAATCCAAAGGCGGGACAAGTGTGCTGGATCAAACTTATAGTTCTGTGGAAACAAACTGCAATATGCGAAGCACCGCTTGAGGTGTACCGGTAGGTACTTATAGCTCAAGCGCAGGGCAGGTAGAACAGCATTGTCTTGTAATCCTGTTTTCATGATCTTCATCCAGTGATTTTTGGTCCTTGTATCTCCCAGCAAAACTCCCACCAGCTTGGCAGCCAGAGGTGACCCATTGATTTTTACAGCAATCTGCTTCCCGATTGGGTGAAGATCTGGATAGGCATTCTCGCGCCCACTTGGAAAAGCATGTTCCTTGAGCATGGCCCAGCAATCGTCGCTACTGAGCGGATTTACAGGGTATAGCTGCGACGCACCGAGGAAGTGAGGGACAGTGTTGATGCGAGAAGTTGCCAGAATTCTGCTACCAATATCTGCTGACTGTAGAGGAGGCATCATGTCCAGCCAGATCTCGTCCATGCCATTACATACATCATCAATAACAATGAGATACCTCTTGGATGTAACAAGTCGACGGAGCTCGGACTGAATCATTTGAAAATCCACCATCTTGTCAACAGATATATCCCAAGGTGGCTGGGCTGACCTTAAGATCTCGGCTGTGAGCTCCATTGTGTTGGAACCAGTGGAAACTGACACCCAACATCTGACTTCAAAATGCTTGGCAACTCTTGTATCATTGAATACCATCTGAGTGAGCGTGGTCTTCCCAATTCCTGCAGTACCAACAATGGAAACCATCATGTCAGGTGCAGTAACCTTGGCGCATGGCTTGATGAGCATGTGCACGACGTCATCCCTCTCCTTGTGGCGCCCAACAAACACCCCAGTCTGAATAACTTGCCTGCCTGAATCAGGCATGGGCGAATTGGAAGCTGAGCCTGCGCCCATACAGCAGGATGCCAATCTTGCGAGTTTCTTGATTCACCACCTTGATGCCCCTCATGACCCTGTGGGTTGGCTTGGACGCAAACAGTGCAACAAGAAGACGGCTGCAACCACACCACCTCAGAGCGGAAAGGAGCTTGGATCCATGGCTGGGTTGAAGTTTACCGTACTGGAGCTTGTCCTGCAGGGCCTCCATGAAGTGGACGGCGTCCCTGGCCTGCAGAGCCAGAGCCTTGTCGCCGGCACGCTGTGGGTAGGCGCCGGCACATATGCTCCAGATCTGGAGCAGATGGGCGATGAGAAGGTCCAGATCCGGGTCGGCGACCTTGGACCGGCACCTCCTAAGCTCCCATTTCCGACGGGTCCTGTGGCAGGAGTGGATCTGGGCGGCCAGTCCCTCCATGGCCCGAAACGCCGAGAGGACCAGCTGCAGCGCCTCCGCCAGGCTTGCAGCATCCAAGCCGCCATCTTCCTCCATGGAGATGGAGGGCTTGCATCCACTGGCTAAGTTTGATTCCGGAGTGTGTTGGGTGGTGCCTCCTCCGAGCTCTGATGATGGTTGCTGCTGCTCTTGACGAGCCAAAAGCAGTCCACCACTGCAGTGCTTCACATCTACACCAGCCAAGAGCCCCACATTGGATATAATCCAAGCCAAGGCACTCCTTTCCAATCAGATGCAGTACCAGTGGATTCCAAGCAAGACCTGGCCCAGTTCGCAGCGTCGTGTCAACATCTCGCGAAACTTCGCGGAAGGTTCACTCCGATGCCCCCGTCCCTGTCACCTTCCTCCTTCTTTTTTATAATAATAATAACAAGAAAAACACGAGTTACGACAAGCTCGCATCGACCGTGTGAATGCTCAGGTACGTGTGAATGCTCACCTAAGCTAGAGCATCTCTCCCGTACAACTTTTTATATCGCGTCAAACTGCACATCAGTTTTACAGTTTTGCATGAAAAAAACAAACGATTTGAACGGACATCTTAAACATCCCCGGCCCTTAAAAAATTTTGAGTGTGAATTGCCGCCCGACCCGCAAAAACGCAGGTTTTCCCCCGCCCCGTTGGTGCCCTACAAAATGAAAAGGCAGTTGGCGGGGGGACATTTCAGCCTGCTTGCATTTCTCTCCCTCAATCCACAACCACCGGCCGCCTTCGATTCCAGCCATATCCGCCCACTGAAACACACTGTCGGGCCGCTGCAAACCCGGGTCCACCGCGCCACTTCGCCAGCACCGCGGATCTGCCGCGCCCAGCCACCCTTTGGTCGCCGCCTGCCCCGAATCCGCCGGTGAGTCCTTTTCTAGCCCTTCAAGTTAGATTTAGCGAACGATTTTCGCTGATGCGAGCTCAGTTGCAATTTGTAGATGGATTCGAGCACTTGCGAGGAATTTTTGCTCGAGGATTCGTCCTCGTCCGACGTCTCAGACATAGAGACGCTGCTCGAGAACAATCGGCGGGAGATGGTGGTGGTGGTCCTTGTCGCGAAGGAGTTCGAGGATAGGAACAGAAAGAGACGGCGACGATCGACTATCGGCTGCCTTTGCATCTCTCGTAACCGCCATCTCGGAAACATGATGCTGATGCAAGACTATTTCGCGGTGTCACCTACGTATCCGCCACACCTCTTTCGAAGAAGGTATCGAATGTGCCGATCCCTCTTCGTAAAAATAGTAGAAGCTTGCGAGGCCAATTCTCGATTTTTTTACAAAAGAAAAAACGCCGCGGAATTCAAGGGTTTTAGCACACACACAAAAAAACTCGGCAGCTATGCAGGTGATTGCATATGCCATTCTGGTTGACTATGCCGACGAATATCTTCGCATTGGCGAAGATACTACAATTAATTGAGTTGGTGTATAGATTCGCCAAAGTGATCATCTGTGTCTTTGGTCCTGGCTATCTTGGGGCACCCAATGAGAAAGAAACGAAAATGTTGATGGCAACAAATGAGAAGCAAGGTTGGTCGGGCATGCTAGGAAGCGATGATTGCATGCATTGGACTTGGAAAAACTGCTCGAAGGCATGGCACGGGTAGTATTGTGGCAAGTCTAGTGATGCAACAATTGTGCTAGAGGCCATTGCATCCGAGGATTTATGGATTTGGCATTGCTTCTTTGGTTTGTCGGGTACTCTCAATGACATCAATGTGTTGCATCGATCTCATTTGTTTGCTAGACTTGCTAGTGGTAATGTCCCAGCTGCCTGCAACTACACGGTGAATGGGCATCAATACACAAAGGAATACTATCTTGCTGATGGTATTTACCCTTCTTGGTCTATATTTGTCAAGACCATCAAAAAACCCGAAAAAAGGAAGCAAGCTGAATTTGCAAAGGCACAAGAGGCTGCTCGAAAAGATATTGAAAGAGCCTTTGGGGGGTTTTGCAAGTTAGGCTTGTCATTGTTTGTGGTCCTGCTCGTTTTTGGGACAAGTGAATGCTAAAGAACATCATGACATGTCTTGTGATTCTTCACAAGATGATCATCAAAGATTAGAGGGACATGAACTTGCACTACTAGGAAAAGGGCTATAGATAGGATTGCTACTAATGGCGCACCAAGTAAGTAGTGCGCCACTACTATATACTAATGGCGCACCGGTCGATGATGCGCCATTAGTGTGGAAGACACTAATGGCGCACCGGACACACGGTGCGCCACTAGTATTAAATTTTTTTACCATTTTTCCATACATACTAATGGCGCATGAGGTCGAAGTGCGTCATTACTAGTTCTAACTAGTAATGGCGCACCGTGCAGACAGTGCGCCATTAGTATATATTATTTTTTTTACTTTTTTGCAAAACTACTAATGGCGCACCGTGTCAAAGTGCGCCATTACTAGTTTAAACTACTAATGGCGCACTTTTCCACAGTGCGCCATTAGTATATATATATATATATTTTACTTTTCTGCAAAACTACTAATGGCGCACCGCCTGCAGGTGCGCCATTAGTAACCAGGGTTACTAATGGCGCATTTGCTGGTGGTGCGCCATTAGTAACCTGGGACCAACAAGATATTTTGGACAGCCCACCTACCCACTCACTTTCCCCACTTCATTCTCTCCACCTCCTCCTCCAAGCTTGTCTCGGCTGCCTCCTCCTCTTCACCTCATTTGCACCATAGATTCATCAAAATTAAGTGATGAAATTACCTTTTTTTGATAGGTAAGTAAGGGGAAAGCTATCTTCATGATGTAGATCTACTTTTTTTCTCCCTAGCTCGCTCCAACAACGTGCACATGCACTTTTTGTGGCCTAGCTAGATCTATGTATGTTTGTGGTGTTGCATGTGTTTGTGGTGTTGCATATATGTTTGTGTTTGCAGGTACCGGTATTTGAAATGCGATAGTTGCCAATATTTTGCCGGAATGTTGATTCATTTCCGTTTCGGCGAGAATTTTGGCACTATGCATTCTTTTTGGTCCTATTTTTAGGGAAGGTCATGCCAAATTTTTTCTTGGTTCTAAAATATCGTTTTGCTCTACCCCGCAGGCCACCATGGTCCGCACGATGACCGAAGGCATCGTGAATAGGTTTTTGAGCTCCGCGAAGGCCGAGATGCTTCAAAAGAACGAGACGGAGATAAGATGTCCGTGTCGAAGATGCAAGCTGAAGAGCCTTATTGCGGACCCGGATTCCGGGCAGGTGCGGGACCACCTGCTCTTGCGTGGTTTCATGGATGGCTATCGGTGGCAAGGTGATGAAGATGACTATGAAGTCGTCCATGGGGGCCGGGCAAGAAATGAGGAAGGGCAACAAGACAAGTACCACCGCGGCGAGGGCGGGCGAGAAGACGAAGAATCTCCAGGACATGATCACGGCGGTGATGCTGTACACAGTCATCATGTAGAAGATGTCGTACATGATGATGAGGAAGATCAAGACGAAGGGCATGATCATGAAGATGAAGATGCCGGAGCAGACGACGATGGAGGCTGGGTGCAGGACCCTCATATTCAAGAGCTGCTTCTCAAGCAGACGGATAACGCAAGAGCTGCCGCCCGAGAGAAAGCCAAGCTGGATCAACTGGAGATAGACGCGGTTACTCCATTGTATGAAGGATGCAGGCCCGAGGATACCCGCCTGAAAGTAACGCTCATGGCTCTGGAGATGAAGGTAAAACACAAAATGACCGACGCATGCTTCGACGAGAACATGTCATTCTGGCACGAACGTCTTCCCAAGGGGAACAAGTGCCCGACCAGTTTCGAGGAGGCGAAGAAAATCGTGTGTCCTCTGGATTTACCGCACGTGAAATACCATGTGTGCATGAACAATTGCATCATTTATCGGGACGAGCATGCGGAGTCTACCATATGTCCGGTGTGCGGCGTCACTCGATACAAGAAGAGGAAGAAAGCTCCTCGAAAATCGGTGTGGTACTTTCCGATCACTCCTCGTCTGCAGCGGTATTTCGTGGACCCTAAGGTAGCAAAGCTCCTGCGTTGGCACGCGGATAGGGAGGAGAAGAAGCGGGAAGATGACGGAAATGATCCGGAGATAAATAAAAAAGACAAGATGCTGAGTCACCCTAAGGATGCGAGCCAGTGGCAAGCGTTGAACTTCGAATACCCAGAATTTGGGAAGGATCCAAGGAACATCGTGCTGGGCACGAGCACCGATGGAGTCAATCCGTTTGGCAGCCAGAGAAGCACACATAGCACCTGGCCTGTGTTTGTGTGGATGTACAACCTTCCCCCTGGTTGTGCACGAAGAGGAAGTACATTCACATGAGTATGCTAATTGAAGGGCCGAAACAACCAGGGAACGACATCAATCTGTATCTGGGGCTGCTGAAGGAGGAGCTAGACACGCTGTGGAAAACGCCAGCCAATACGTGGGACGCCGCAGAGAAAGAATATTTCCCTATGAGAGCCGCACTGCTCACGACGGTGCACGACTATCTCGGTTACGGATATCTCGCGGGGCAGGTAGTCCACGGATTTTCTGGATGCGTAAGGTGCATGGATGACACAACGTATCGCCAGCTAGATAGAGATCCCGGGTCTTCGAAAACCGTGTTCATGGGACATCGAAGGTGGCTTCGCGACGATGACCCGTGGAGGAAACGCAAGGATCTGTTCGATGGTGAAACCGAACCCCGAAAACGCCCGTGTACGAGGAGCGGCGAGGAAATAGACGAGCTGTTGAAAAATTGGAAAGACTGCCCACTGCCGGGAAAGAAGCAAAAGGCGCCAGAGCCGGGAAAGAAGCGAAAGGCGCCAGAGCCGCTGCTGAAGGTATGGAAAACGAGGTCTGTTTTCTGGGACTTGCCGTACTGGAAGATCCACCGTGTGCCTCACAGCCTTGATGTCATGCATATCACGAAGAACGTGTGCGAGAGTCTGCTTGGTACCCTGCTCAACATGCCAGAGAGGACCAAAGATGGGCCGAAAGCAAGGGCGGACTTGAAATCAATGGGCATCAGGCAGGAGCTTCACGCTAATGATGATGATGATGATGATGATGATGATGAGGCGAAGCAGGACACAGAAAGTCGTCGCAAAGGCAAAAAGGCCAAGAAGACCGGAAATGACTACCCTCCCGCGTGCTTCACTCTAAGTCAGGAGGAGATCGAGCAGTTTTTCACCTGCCTCCTAGGAGTAAAACTTCCTTACGGTTACGCGGGGAAGATAAGCAGATACCTAGACCCAGCGAAACAGAAGTTTAGCGGGATGAAGTCTCACGACTGTCACGTGCTGATGACGCAGATACTTTCAGTTGCAATCCGTGGGATCATGGACGCGCACGTCCATGAAACGCTATTTGGCCTATGCAACTTTTTTGACGTCATCTCTCGGAAGTCCATTGGCGTGAGGCAACTCAGAAGACTACAGGAAGAGATCGTGGTGATACTATGCGAGCTTGAGATGTACTTCCCGCCCGCATTCTTCGACGTTATGGTGCATCTGCTGGTCCATATCATGGAGGATATCATCCAACTCGGGTCGACGTTCCTGCACAGCATGATGCCGTTCGAAAGGATGAATGGTGTCATCAAAGGATACGTTCGAAACATGTCACGTCCAGAGGGAAGTATAGCCAGGGGCTTTCTGACCGAAGAGTGCATCTCCTACTACACGAATTATCTAGGCATCGAGAACCCCGTTGGTCTGCCCGTCAACAGGCACCTCGGCAGGCTCGCTGGATGGGGTCACCGTGAGGGTCGCCGCGAAATGCATGTCGACTTCGAGGGTCGACTCGCCGACTTTGAAAGAGCAAACCTAGTCGCGCTACAACACATAGACGTGGTCGATCCTTGGGTGGTAGAGCACAAAACCTTTATTGAGAAGACGTACAATGACCGAGGCCAACAGCGGACGGAGGAGATATAATCAAAGAGCACAACTCATGTTTCACGCGTTGGTTCAAGCAGAAGCTTCTGTCGTACCCTTTACATGAGGATTCTTCCGCGGAAGAACAACTCATATTCGCCTTGTCACAGGGCGCCGAGCACAACCTGATGACCTATGAGGCGTACGATATCAACGGCTACACATTCTACACCGAGAACAAGGACATGAAGAGCGATGGTTATCAGAACTCCGGGGTAACGATGGAATCCTACACCGGCAACGACAAGGACAGATACTACGGAAGGATCGAGGAGATCTGGGAGCTGAGCTACGCTGGAGAGAAGGTCCCGATGTTCCGTGTCAGATGGGCCAAGAGCGTCCTAAAAGAAGACCGGTATTTCACCACCATGGTTATACCCGAAGCCAAATCCAAGACCGCGGGCGCAAACGTCACCGCGAAAAATGAGCCATGGGTACTGGCTTCCCAAGTGGACCAATGCTTCTTCATTACCGACCCGCCAAAGCCCAGTCGTGTTGTCGTGAGGAGAGGCAAAAGGAAGATCATCGGAATGGATGGAGTAGCCAATGAGCAAGACTTCGACAAGTACGGCGACCCGAAGATCGAACATGACGACGACGATGAAGTAGCAGCACACACCACAAGAAGAAGCAGGACCACCCTACCTAAAGGACGTCCGTTCCACAGAAGAACTCCATTTGCGAAAAAGAAGGGCAAGAAGATTGTGAACAGATAGCTAGCTAAGATCGATTGTATTTAAATCGTAGTCTTCATTTCTCGATTGTATTTCGACATTTTGAAATGATATTTCTTCTGTTCTAGTCCTCATGAATATTGAATTATGTTTATTATGGTATTGAATTTCTAACTCACAAAAAGTATTGAATTTGTTAATATTTTGTGAACTCATTAATATTTTTAAATTTTTATGATATTTTTTCAAATATTTTCAAATAACAAATTTGATGATATTTTTTAATATTCATAAATAATTTCAAATAAGAAATTTGGTGATATATTTTCACATTCATAAATGTTTTCAGATTTGATTTGTCATTTTCTAAAAAAATATTAGATGAAACTAAATATTTTTTCACGACCCCCCGCACCCGTCAACGAATGTAAATGCTCCCTCCCTCCCTCCCTCCTCTACTCATCTCCTGTATATAGTGTAATAATTTTTATCAATAAAAAATAAATAAATAAAAGTTACTAATGGCGCACCAGGAGAGGGTGCGCCATTGTTATCAATAAAAAAATTTACTTATGGCGCACCCCTCGGTGGTGCGCCATTGCTATGGATGTACTTATGGCGCACCCCTGGATGGTGCGCCATTGCTAAGCCTCCCCCCACACTAAAATCCCCAATCTCTCTAATCTCTCCCCTGCCTCATCGATCTCACCCGCTGCCCCCCGTGTTCGCCGTCCCCCTCGCCGCCCCGTCGCCTCCTTCGCCGTCCCCGAGCCGAGCGCCGCCTCCCTCGCCGTCCCCGAGCCAAGCCCGCCTCCCTCGCCGTCCCCGAGCCGAGTGCCCTCGACGTCCTCCCGCCCAAGTGCCCCCTCCCCCCGCGGCCCCGCCTACGCCCTCGACGTGCTCGCCGTCCAACACCGCGCGGCCTGCTCAGGAGGACCGCCGTCGTCTTCCTTTTCGACTACGAGGACCCGGACGAGCTCGGACGCCCAGGAGGACTGCCACCGCTCGACGCCCTCGACCGTGCAGCCTTCCCAGGAGGACCGCCACCGCTCGACGCCGAATTCGCGCCGCCTCGATTAGCTCCGGCTGCCCCGAGTCGCCCTCGACCTCCCAAGTGAGCACCCGAGCCGCTTCCCCCTCTTCCCCCTCTTTATTTCCTTCTGATGTGTTCTAGGGTTGGGGGTTGGAGAAATTTGGACAAGGAAAGGGGGTTGGAGAATTAAGTAGCTATGGTTTTCCAAATGTTCAAATCTCTGAGCTTGCTGCAGTGCAACCAAGATGATATTTAGATGCATTTTAGAGGATACTGGTCTCAACTAAGCATCTGCCTAGAGATTCTTTCTTTAAGTAGCTAGGCTCAATTAGTGAATTTTCCAGTGAGTTTGGATTCATGCAACAATATGAAACATTAATTACTATTCTTTCTGACCACTAATGAAGTAGAAAGAAGGGATCGTCTCTTTCTTTGGTTACCAGGTTGCGAAATCTACCCAAAACTCTGAGATTACCCATGATAGATGTAACATGTAAGAAGTCCATAATTGATTAATGGATCTGTTAGTTTGATAGTTTTTTTAGTGTTGCACCTTTTCCTTCTACAACTTGCAGATGTGCACACAGTTTTTTGTGTTCAGTTTAGGAGTTGGTCCTTGGGAAGCATAAATAAAACATTATTGGCAAGTGCAGTCTTGTTACTCCTAGGTATCTACAAATGAGTAGATGAATATTTGTTACCAGGAGGGGTTACAATATCTTTCAAACTGATGTTGTTCTCATGATCATGCTTTCTAATGGTTTGATATCACCCAAAGTTTGGCATGGAAACTACAGAGGTACTATGTAGTGTTGTATTACTTCTTCCGGATTCAGGGTGTTTAAATGTGCATTAGTTCTTCTGATAATTAATGGTTAAAGTCCTTTGACAAGAATGTGAACAATAAGAGATGTAACCAATCCCAGAAGTAGAACCATGTATCTTTTCTCTCTACAATTCTCATGCAACAATATGGAACTAATTCTTTAAGTAGTTAATGAGAACACTTGGTCCATATTCATTTGCAGTGAACATACATTTTCACTGTTCTTATAATATTTGCTTGATGTCAGATTATGCTATGAGGATATTAGTCTAAGCCCAGTCTTGGATGCATTGTTTTATCCTGCGGTGGTTAAACCGGTTCTGAAAATTATCTAGTTTGACCTGTACTTGTCCAGCTATCATAATCTATTCTTTGACCATGGCAGTAGCTGGCATTTTGTTATGATAATTTCAGTATATATCTTACTGTCCTTTGCTGATCTCGTTGTATTTTCAATTCACAGGCAACTCTCCGACGAAGTCTCCTCCAGGTAATATATGTCTCATGCTTTCTAAAGAGTACTAGTATACTGACTAAACTATCCACTTGCTATGCTTAGCTGCTCTGTTGTCTGAATCGTGACACTTTGCCAGCTGAAACTTGCCTATCACACTGTCAGCTGTATTGCTCAACTAAAAACACAAATATTTGTAGTTTTTGCCTGTCATAATGCAACTAAGCATACTAGTCTCAACTAAGCATACTAGTTTTTTATAGTGAGACAGTAAGATAGTGAGACAGTAAGAAGGAAACTTCCCAGATTATGTAGAAAGAAAATACTTGGTTTGACAGCAAATACCATGACATGAATCAAAAAACATATACGGTGGGAAAAATAAAATGGCAGAAACCTGGGAGGTTCAAAAATGCCATTACGAAGCGAGGTTGCTTGTTACTTTCCTAAGATGTGCATCTCATTTATTTGTGTTTTTATTTGTAGCTGTATTGCTCAACTAAGCATACTAGTGTCGCAATACACTGTTTTGTAGGTAATAGTGTCGCAATATTTGCCTGTCATACCAGCTGAAACTTGACAGTGTTTCCTAAAAACACTGTCACTGCCACTAAAAGCATGACAATATAATTTCTAGTTTGTGTTTTTATTTGTTCACACTGTCGCTGTATTGCTCAACTAGACAATTAGTGTTTATGAAGAAGAAGAATAAACCTGCTGCTGCTGCTGTTATGCCTGTATTCACTACTGCTGATGTACTTGTGATGATGCTACTTGTGATCTTCTGAAATGACCCATTGGCGACTTCACTGCTGCTGCTGCTGTACTTGTGATGATGTTGTACTTGGGATAATTGATTTTGCAGGTACCCCGAGAGGCCCTTGAGTTTGCCGGAATGTTGATTAACTTCCGTTCCGGCAAATTTGGTTACTCCATATGTTCTATTTTCAGCAAAGGTCATGCTGAAATTTTCCGTGAATTTTAGCATGACTTTGCTAAAAATAGGACATATGGGGTACTTGCGACTAATGTATGGGCCGGGGTATCTTAGTACTTAATTAAGTAGGATCAACTGCCCCTTTATTCTTGCTGCATTAAACCATAGGTGGCAATAGAGCCAAGTGATTAGGCCCAACTTAGAATTCTTCTTAGCATCGGTAAACCCTAGATGATAAACCCAACATAGGTGGCAATAGAGCCAAGTGATTAGTGCCAAGTGATTAGGCCCAACCTAGGGTGCCTCGGCATCGATAAACCCTAAATGATGAAAACTTAACTTGGCTGCCCCGGATGCCTCGGTGTCGATGAGAACCTAAATGATGTACGCTTAGGCTTTTAGGGTGCCTCGGCGTCGACAAACCCTAAATGATGAAAGCTTAGGCTTTTAGGGTGCCTCGGCGTTGACAAACCCTAAATGATGAGACCATGATCTTGTTCCTTGACAATAACCAACTTTTTGACCAAACTTTTTTCCTATTTAGAGCGAAACATGGCCCACAACAATGAGGCCGGTGGTTCGGGCGGCAAGCAATTCTGGGAGCTGTCCCAGGAGATGGAGGAACAACCTCACCGCTATGAGGACGCCGCGGAAGACACCGATCCTGACTACACAACCCCTAGTGGCGTCGGGGATGACACCACTCATGGTGCCGCCGAGGATGCCACCACTGATGATGGCGGCGCACACACAGATGGCAGCCAATCGAAGAAGCAAAGGAAGGACCGGCGCCCGAATGCGCTCTGCACCCTCAAGGAGGAATTTACTCAAGTGGACTCCGACGGGCATCCAACGGAGCCCAAACATATAGTCAAGGGGTACTCGCTTCAGCTCGGGTGCATTCTCCAGAGCATCGTCTCGATCAACACCGAGAACCTTAGGCATAAGGACCACGGGAATTTGCGCAACCTCCTCTTCACGAAGCTGCACGAACGATACAAGTTCCCCGCCGAATTTGAAAACACACGCCTCTCAGGGAATAAAGTGAACAGTGCCGCCCTCACGAGGATGAGCACGGCCCTGTCTACTTGGAGAAGCGCGGTGAAGAGAATGATTGATAAAGGTGATAGTTATGAGAAGATCAAGGCGAAAAATCCTTCGATCAGCGAAGATGACTACAAGGAGTTCAAGATCAAGTGCGAGAGCAGCGCAACCTCCGAATCAAGTCAGTGGGGGAAAGAAATGCGGGAGTTGAACTTAGGGGAACACAAACTCGGTCCCGGCGGTTACAGAGTGGCGGAGCCTATATGGGACAAGGAGGACGCGGAGCGTGCCGAGCAAGGCCTACCGCCCCGCTTCGAGAAATACAGCGGTGATAAGCAGACCAGGAACTTTGTCAGGGCCCGGTACAAGGAGGACCCGATAACAAAGGAGCTTACCACGGATCCGAAGACCAGGGCGCTTGAGCTTGTTCTGGTAAGGAATACACCCCCACGTAATTAGCTCCATATGGTTGCACTCTAATTAATCCCCAATATTTCTAAATGGTTCATGTTCCTTCCGCAGGAAACTGAAAGCAGTAGCGCGGGGTCGTCTCAGAGCTCCCCTTTCGACACCCTTTTAAATAGGGCGTTGAACGTAATGAAAAAGAAGGATAAGCTCACTAAGCCGACGTCAGCTGGTCGTGTGGCCGGCAAAGGCTTGTCCATAAAATGGGGGTCATACTATACCGCTGGTGTGCGGAAGGAGAAAAAGACCAGCTCGGAAAGCCAGATGCGCGAGGTTGAAGCACTCAAGGCACAAGTGGCGCGGATTCCGGAGCTTGTCCAAGAGCAAGTGGAACAACAACTGGGAACGAAGCTCAACGCCATGGTGCCTACGTTGATTCATGGGCTGACGACGTGGATTGCGGGCGGCCAACAGGGGCCTCCCCCGGTTCCCAGCTTCACGGCCAGCAACTCGCACAGCGCGCAGGCGGCGCCATTGGTGTCTCCGGCGGCGCCATTGGTGTCTCCGGCGGCGCCATTGGTGTCTCCGGCGGAGGCGGTATTCGTGTCTCCGGCGCCGGCACGGGCATTGGAGCTTAATGCACCCGGGTGTACGCCGGCCGGCACCTCGCCAGCAAGCGCCCCCTCCGTCAGTTGCACGCCCGCCGTTGGCGGTGCCTCGACATTAGCCGAGCTCGACGGCATCACGGTAACTAAGCCTCTCGGCCGATGACTTCATCTCCTTGCCTTTGACTGGGCATCCCTGACGCCCTACATGTTTTCGCAGGGCACCGCCGATGTTCCTTGCACTCTTCTGCACTTCGTGGGTGGCGAGTTGGTCGATGTCGCCAAGGGCAGAATCGTTCAACCGGGCAACCGCATGTTCCACGGTAATCCGGTGGCACCCACAGTGTATAGGGTTGAAGTGGTTCGGGTGCTGCCAGGCTGCGACGAGCTGTTACCTCCGATTCGACCCGCTGGGGCCGACGAAGAAGATGAGATGATCCTCAGCACCTGCGTAAACTGGCCCCTGCTTTGCCCGAAAAGCCAGATTCGTTTGGGGGCGGGGGGCACCACCCCACAGACAAGACCGCCAGTCGTGCCGGCGCCAAGCCATGGCAAGAACGCGGCAACGCTACCGAACCTGTCGGACATCCCTATGGCATAGGATACGGACATCCCTATGGCAGAGGATCCGGACGACGACGACGGTACATTTACCAAAATCGATAAGTACTTTGCCGAACATGGGTACGCTGACGAGTTCTGCGGGCCTCTTTCTCAAGAACCCAACCAAGACGACTGCAATCTAGCTGATACGGCGAAGAAATCCAATTGCAACAGGCGTCATCTGGCATTCAGTTCTCAGGAGACGCCTCCATCTCCCGCCTTCACCGAGCCTAAGATAGCTGAGGTGCGAAATATTATCAGCCCCAACACGCTCAAGAAGGCGGTCTGTGAGTAGAACTCGGTCCCATTACAGGAGATCAAGAAGAAGGGACGGAAACGAAAGACTAACAAGGGCGCCGGTGCGAGCCAGCCGGCACCGAGTTCGATCCATGCTCAGGACGGGCCACCTTCACCTAAGGATATCTCGAGGAGGGTGCATGTGGCGGGTAGGGCGATGCTACCGCCAAATATGCTCAATGCTGCAACCGGCGCTATGCGGAGTCTGCACGACAGTGTTCTTTCTTTGGAGAAGCGGCGTCTCAGAGAGAATGATGTGGCATACCCGGTTTTCGTGGCCAAGGTGCCAGAGGGCAAGGGCTTTGTGGATGGCGACATCGGGGGTACGATCGTCCTGCGGTTTGATGACATCTTTGCTATGTTTAACCTTCATCCGCTGCACTACACCTTCGTTCGGCTGTTTTCGCTGAGTATGGAGATGCGGATCATTAGAGACAAGACCCCGGACATCGTGATAGTCGACCCCTTCTACATGCGTGCCAAGCACTTGAGCAGCGCTGGGGACCGCCAAGTTGCGAGTTCACACCTCGAAGGCGTCATTCTGGCAAACCCAGATAAGGATAACTTCCTTGTGGCTTACTTTCCCGAGTAAGTCATCCCTTAACCGCCCCGTAACATATGATTTCTTAGATTTCGATCGTTCTTTTTTTTCTAACATTCCGTGTTCTGTGCAGTGACACACATTGCACACTCATCCTCTTAAGCCCGAAATATTCCATGGCCACGTATTTCGACCCGAACCGTAACTCCAAGATAGACTACACAAATGTCAAGAAAGTTCTTGATGATGTTCTCCCCGGCTACGCCAAATCTGGAGGCACCTTCACCAGGGCAGTTCGTAAGTACGGCAAGCACACCTTCTCACACAATACGAATTTCTGCTGCGTCAAGCAGCCGCCTGGCGGTCAGAAGGATGCCTACTACGCCCTCCATCACATGCGGGCGATCGTAAGGGACCATCATCACCTTCTGCTACCAGATAGTCTCAAAGATTGGGCCGCGAGGTTGTCGGCAACCCAGGACGCGGACCTCAGACAAGAATTCTTTCGCATCCAGTCGGAGTTTGCGGACATCATCCATCAAGATGTCCTTCATACCTCGGGGCAGTTCTACCTCAGATATCAACCGTCCAACAATGAGATAGATGGAATGCTACAAATGCAGGGTGACAACGACCGCGATTTCATGACCATCACGACAGACGACGGCTTCATCCACGCTCCTGTCCGATGAGTCGAGTCGAAAGTAGTGATGTGTAGTTCTGAAACATTGATTGGCTCATGTTGTAATTAAACTTTAATGAATTCGTATGTCTCTTTGGTTTGGACAGTCGTTCAACTTAGATGTAATCGATGCTATTTATTAGTAGGACCATGAATCGTGCTATTAATGTCTTGCTTTTCTCTTCCGATCCTTTTGTTGCATACTTACATATTGCTTATGTATTGTCTGTTGTTTGGCTTGTGCATAGAGATGCCGTCGTATGTCGTGTACAAGGGTAAGGTTCCCGGAGTCTACGACGACTGGGAGGAGTGTCGGAGACAGGTTCACCGTTTCAGCGGTAACAGTTACAAAGGGTACACCACTAGGGCGGAGGCCGAATCTAGATACGCCCGCTATCTAGCGGGAGAGAGGAGGGAGCGTTGGAGGAACCGGATGAAGACCAGTTTGATCGCGATGATGCTCATCGTGATGACCGCAGCTCTCTTTTATGTGATGGTAGTTTAGATGATCGATATCGACTTGTAATGTGAAGACAAACTCGATACTCGCGGTCTTGAGACTTGTAATGTTTTATCTTTGTTCGGTCTTTTGAATTCGGAGACTAATATGATGAATTGTATTCGGAGACTAATCTTCTATTGTATTCGATGAATCTGCTGTTGCTGTGTGCTGCTGTCTATATTCTGTCCAATAATATATTTTGTAACCTGTGCAAAAATCAGAAAAGCAAAAAAAAACAAATATTCATACTAATGGCGCATCACCACAAGGTGCGCCATTAGTATGCCAAAGGATACTAATGGCGCATCAAGGCAGAGTGCGCCATTAGTATGACAAAGCACATGGTTACATATGGGCCCCCGGGAGGCATACTAATGGCGCATGGTCTTACATACTAATGGCGCACTGCCTGGTGCGCCATTAGTACACCAGATACTAATGGCGCACCAGTGGTGCGCCATTAGTAAAAAATACTAGTGGCATGCTACTAATGGCGTACCGCTAGTGCGCCATTAGTAGGCAAAACTAGTGCGCCATTAGTAGGCCTTTTCCTAGTAGTGTTGGAGTTCTTCTACGACAGTGTCGGTAGCCATGTGAAGCCATCTAGAGATCCTGACCGCATACAAGCATTCCTTCAGACGAGCAATGCTACACTTACGTAAAGGAGCTACTTAAGTTTACGTATCAGCCAACGTGGAACAATAGGATTGGTGTTTAGGGGAGTGAGGGGCCCACCCCTTGAAAATCAGGGGGGGGGGGTTGTTTAGATTAGTTTGGAAAGTTTTGTAACCTTACGTATAGTCTTTCGTAGGTTTAGCATTTTCGCCTTCAGACATACCGGAAAATTGAAGACCCAAACACCCACCACCAGCTTCAGCATGATCTCATTAAACATAATTGGCAAAGACATGGGCAATAATAAAACCTGCCATTTTTACATTTAGCTTAATTCATGTGTGATTTGTACCATTGTTGTATTCCGAATAATTCTTGTATTGAATTATAAGTTTAATTCTTAGATTTGAATAATTATTGTAATTTGAATGATTGTTGTATTGTAATATTCAGATTTTAATTTATTCATAAATTGAGAAAAAAAACACGTGTTTTAAGAGCTGGCGCGGGCTGCGGCGGAACAGGCCCCGAAAGGCCGAACGGTAAAACATAATATCTTGTTTTACCGTTCGACCGCAGGCCGTGTCAACCATCAAAACACGTTTTTCGTCGCCCTTATACTCACTTTAAAGTTCCGCGTGATAAGGGGTTTGCTAGAGATGCTCTTAGTGTTGTTTGGATATAGGAAAATTAGATGTGAGATTTTAAAAGACGAGTTTTGCGAAGATTTTTAGGAAAAGCCAGTTTTGGTTAGTTATTCTGTTAAGGGTAAGCATACAGGATACCTTGTTTGGATGGAAAATTAGAAGAAGAAAAAAACCAATTTTGAGCAGCATGTACATGCTTTGGCTTGCTTTTTTGGCACCTACATGCACAGCGGTGGACAACCCACACCGTAAACGGCTCTCTAGCTAGCGTGCGCGGCCATCGCCGAGGCCGCCAGGGTGGTCGCGCTGCTCGCGTGATCGTGCTCTGCTTCGTTCGCCGGTGTCATCCCTCAGGTTCCATCGAAGAGGCACGTACATGCAGCTCACATACGGAAGACCGAAGACACAAGTACACGGCGTAAAAGCACCTTGATTGATTCTCATGCCGGGCACGCATGTATAGCACCTAGCTAGCTGCTGGAAAATGATTCGCCGGTAACACCAGAGCACAACAGACATGCTAGGGACGCGCGACGAAAACGTAGCAGAAGCTGGAGCATATGGACGACGACAGTGGTTGTGAAGCGGCCGATGGACACGACAGCTGTCGGCCGAAGTCCGCATCCGCCATGGGAGGCCCTGGGCTAGATGGAGCATCGCAACCTGCTCCGGCTACCAGGACGAGATCGGCAATGACGTCTTGGCTTTGTCAAGCTGCTGTCGCGGACGGCGGAGTTTACCATGCTCAGCACGTCGGACTTCGTTGATCTCCTTATGCATATATGTTGAGTAACGTGATTGCATTAGAAACATATGATAGACTAGAAAGTATTCTGCCTTGTTTTATATTCCAAGTAGATCATGTACTTCTACATATATGCTCATGAGGCTCAAGCAATACAACAACGATTCCATTAAATCCCACTATCCGTTCTAACATGATATCAGCCTAATCGATCGTAAACCCTAGCCGCCGCCGCTTCCGCCCCGCGCCGCCCCCGGGACGGTCGGCCTCCATGACCGCCACCGGGGGCCGCGCCGCCCGTACCTAGGGTTCGTCCGTCGGTCGTGTTGACCGGTTGCCCTAGAGAGTCTTTTTTCCGAGCCCTTACTCCGGGTTTTTCTTTCTCCCGTCGGTCACCTTGATCGACGTTTTTCTTTTTGGTTTTCCGATCTATGCTTGATAGGTTTACGTCGCCCGCCACCGCCGTCGACCCTCGCGCGCCTCTACTTCGATCCCGGCGTGACCAGCCGGCCTCTCCTCCGACCCAGCAGCCACGCGCGCCGAGGCGGCCCGTTAGGGCCAGCCGCCGTCCACGAGTCGGCCCGTCCGTTGCCCTGCGTCGGCCATCTCCGCCTTGCTCTGACCGGGACTCCTGCATCGCCCCGACCCGACGGCCTCGCGCCGTGCGGCGGCCCATCATTGCCGTCGTTCCCGTGCCGGCCCGCCCATTGATCCATGCCACCCGCATCCACCGCGTCTGCACGGCGGCCCTGCGGTCTGCCTCGCCGGCCTCATCCCCGGCCGCGTCAGGATCGTCAGCTGCCTCAGCTCGGGCGCCGCTGCTACGTTGGTCGATCGGGCCTTGCTGCCCGAGTGCTGGCGCTGACGCGCTCATCCGCACGTCGTCCCACGTCGTCCGTCATCGTCGGCCTCATCTTGGACTCCGCCGCGACCCCGCCTCGACCTAGCGGTGTCCCCGACCTTGCGCGCGATCGGCTTGATCACCCTATCTGCCTCATCTACGCCACGCGACCGACCTGGCCCGTTGGTTGCGCGCGCCTCCGCGGGTCCCATGAAGATCTCCCCGAGTTCAGCGCACCCCTCCACCGATCGAGCAACAGGCTGCTGCAGCGCCGCCTCGTCGGGCCGCAGCGCCGCCGCCCTGTGGTTATCCTCGTGGCCGCATCGACTCACGCGCCGCCGCTGCATCGCCCCTTCGGGCCGTAGTGCCGCGATACGCGGTTTCCGCCACCGCTCCGAGGCCGTCCCCGTGGTTGCACCATCCTGTGCTCCGCTGCTGCACCCCCCTTCGGGCTGTAGCACCACGACCCGCGGTCCCCGCAACCACCCCGAGATCCTCCAGTGTCGCCCCGGCCTGCTCGCCGCCCAATTAAAATGAATTTTTTTAATTTACGAACATTTTTTGAAATGCATGACTATTTTTTGAATGAGCGAACATTTTATGAATGAATAAACTATTTTGTAAGTCACAAACAGTTTTTCAATTTTTAGGATATTTTTTCATTCATGAACATTTTTTGAATTGACAAAATTTTGTTGAATATCATTAACATTTTTAATACATGATTTTTTTAAAATATTATGTACATTTTTTCATTTCCCAAACATTTGTTTTCAAAATTTCAGACATTTTTTGGATAAGAAGACATTTTTTATAAAATTTTGAACATTTTTCGAATCCACAAGCTTTTTATAATTTATTAAAAAAATATTGCAAAATTTTCATTTTTCATTTTCATAATTTTTTTGAAGTCTCAAATTATTTAAAGTAGAAACAACAAACCAATAAAAATTAAAATTAAATAGTAAAATACAAAACTTAAAAATAGGCCACCCAGACATGGGCCGGCCCAAACGAGCGCGGTGCATCTTCTTCCAGCGTGGAGAGCGTAGTATAGGAGGCCTCCACTGCATGGGCCGCCCAGGCGAGGGATTATCCTATGTGAAACGTCGTTTTTAATCATTTATAGGTGGCATTGGTGGGTAATATTTTGCAACTTTGGGGGCAATTTCTGTGACGTACCGCAAGAAGCAAAACCTAGTGTTTAGGTCTCCTCCGGTGGCTACGCCGCCGAAAGTGCTTTCTCCCGTGTCTTCCTTGTTTGATTGACTCCCTTCGATTCATGACAGCTCGGGTGATCAAAGGGGTGCCTCTACGCAATTCCTCGGCCTTGATGTGTCGTGTAATCTAGGGATTTGGTCTGTGAAGGTGTGGGTTGTCCATGGCAGAGGAAGGTGAATCAAGTCATCACTTTTCCTAGAATGAAGGAGTTGAGGATCTTCTAGGGCGGCTGGAGTTACATGAGGATGAGGAAGAGGACAGTTTTGTTTGTGGAGAAGAGGCCGCGAGACCAGATATCCAGGCAAAGTGGCTCGCGATACTGAAGGTGCATACAGTGAAAGGGTCAGTCCATCGGCGCCGTACTCGGATATGAGATCGGTTTGGAATCAGGCTAGGGAAATGAGATGGAGGAAGATCAAAGATAATCCCTTTACAATACAGTTTGGGGGTGCTTAGTTGATTGGAACACAACTCTGAACTCGGGACCATGGTTATTCCGCAATCAAGCTTTGCTCATAGAGGAGTACTAGCGGGCAGTGCGCGGCGACACGCCACGCTTCATAGATTGGTTCCAAAGTTGATTCAGTTTTGTTTTTGATAATCTGTTGACCATTCTGCGTGTTTGTCTTTGCAATGGTGCGAAAACGGTCGCACACTAGTAGGGTCTATCTATATCACATCTAGATGTGAGATATTATCTCACATCTAACATGATGTCATGTCTTTCTAAATGTCATTTCACTTTTTGGCTTCGTGGTCGTTTTTGTCGTCGTTGTTTGTTGTTGTTTCTTGCTTGGGCTGGGCTTTTCACGCGAGGGAAGTCATATACTAGTAGTACTGAAAAAATTGTTTCATGTGAGGGAAGAAATAATCCATTTATTCCTCTAGTTGCCCCGCTGGATATCAAGAACTCACGGTGGCTGGCTGGCTGGCCAGTGCCATCGCTAGACACCCAAGCTAAGCGGAGTTCACTTTCTGGGCTAAAACTTGATTAACACAAGTTTGCAAGCAACGTGGTGCATGCATGCATCATGCACGCTCCAGCCTGGCTTGCATCCTCCAGCTCTTTTCTCGAGTATCCTATAGCTTGCCTCTAGGTGAATGCCCTTTAGATAAGCTACCCCATGTTCGAACTTGAAAATTGTTTGAGAATTTGAATGTTCTTTAAAAAGAAATATCAATTCAAAAAATATTTGTGAATTTGAAGAATATTCATGATACAAGAAATGTTCATGAATTTGAAAAATCTTTGACAACTTAAAGTGGTCATGTATTCAAAAAATCAAGAATAGAACAGATATTCATGGTTTGGTAAAATTTTTAGCTTCTCCAAAATGTCCACGAATAAAAAATATGAATTTGAAAAATGTTCATGAATTTTAAGAAAGTACATTGGGGCAAGAAATGGATCGACAAGCTAGTTGCATGTCAATGATGGACTTGCAACTGGGACAAACAAAAAGGGTGAGACCCTAGTTGCGAGCCGTTGTTTGACGTGCAACTGCGGCAAAAAGATCAACGTGCCCTGTTGCATGTCAATGATGGACTTGCAACTGAAACAAAAAAAATGTTTAGCCTAGTTGCGAGTCGATGATGAATTTGCAACTGGGATAAAAAAAGAGTCAAATCGAGTTGCGAGTTCATGTTGGACTTGCAATTGGGTCAAAGAAAGGATGGCCTAGTTATTAGTTAATAGGTGGACTTGCAACTCGGACAACAAATTCGGTACCGAATTATAAGTCGAAGGTGGACTTGCAATTGGGACTAAAAAAGATCGAATTCTAGTTGCGAGTCGAGGGTCAACTTGCAACTGGAAAAAAATGACGGGCCTCAGTTCTGAGTCGAGGGTGGACTTGCAACTGGGAGAAAAAAATACGTTTGCGCCCGAGTTGCGAGTCGAGGATGGACTTGCAACTCAGACAAAAAAATGTTGATGCCCAGTTGCGAGTCAAGGGTGGGGTTGCAACTGAGACAAAAAAATGTTGAGGCCCAGTTGTGTGTCAAGGGTGGGATTGCAACGGGGACAAAAATAGTTCGGGCCTCAGTTGTGAGTCAAGGATGGACGTGCAACTGAAACAAAAATAATGTCGAGACCCAGTTACAAATCGAGGGTGGAATTGCAACTGGGACAAAAAAACTCAAGACCGAATTAAAAGTTGTGGATGAACTTGCAATTGGGACAAGAAAAAAACAACCCCTGTTTGGTGATAGACAATCAACTAACACATATGAAAAAAAAAGCATGAATCTAAAAGAAACAAAAAACAAAAAGAATGGAGAACAGAAAAGAAAAAGAAAAAAACATGAAATTAATTTTTTTATGAATTTGAAACAAATAAAAGAACAAAATAAGAAAAAGGAAAAAGGAAAAAAAACAAAAGAAATAAAATAAAAAACCTTTTGTGGCCGGAAACCACGCTAAGGCAATACGTGAGGCTGTGAAATAAAGGGCCTAAACCCCACGAGGTGGCCTCTCGCACGAGCGATGCGTATAGGAACAACACACACACACAAAAAAAGAATACGGATCTTAATGTCTAAATCATGTGATTAGAAAGTTAGATGTGAGATAACTATTTCACATCTAGATATGAAATAGCAAATCTGTACTTATTTATGGGCGCGTCTACTGGGCGGCCGGCTGCCCAGTAGGGCGATCCAGCGGCCGATCAAATAAGATAAGTACTTGTTCCTTTCACGTTCAGAAAAAGGAAACGAAGAAAATGACCACCCGTCCCACCGTTTGGGTAGCCGCTGCATGCATGCGTCTAGTGCTTGCATGTCAATGCATTAATGTTCCTCACCTTCGTCTCTTGTGTATTATTTTTTGTTTTTTAAAATTATAAAAGACATATCTTCTAAACCGCGTATCGAAATTTAGATCTGTTTTCATCATTGAAACCCTCGCGGCGTGCCCTTCAAAAGTAGATCCCCATGGGGATGTTTCGACGAACTAGTCTTCCTGCCAACTAAACATCAATATGTGTGCAACTAGACTATATGCTGCGCCAACTGAGCATATGTGTGTGCCAATAGTCCTTCTGTCAACTAAACATCAATGTGTGTGCAACTAGACTACATTCCCTCGCCAACTGAGCATATGTGTGTGCCAATAGTCCTGCCAACTAAACATCAATGTGTGTGCAACTAGACTACATTGTCGCGCCAACTGAGCATATATGTGTGTAACTAGTCCTGTCAACTAAATATCAATGTGTGTGCAACTAGATTACATTGCCGCATCAATTGCATATATGTGTGTGCAACTAGTGTCCTGCCAACTAAACATCAATGTGTACAACTAGACTAAGTTACAAGCCAACTGAGCATATACGTGTGCAACTAGTCCTTCTGGCAGCTAAACATCAATATGTGTGCAACTGGACTACATTATAAGCCAACTAAACATTAATGTGTGTACAACTAGACTCAATTACAAACCAACTGATTTTTAAAAAAGTTGCACCATGTAGTACTAAAGTTGCACAATGCAGTACTTTAGTTGCACCATATAGCACCAAAATTGGCATCAATTTTTTTTTTGTTGAAACATATCCATGCGGGATCTAGTTTTAAAGATCTCGTCGCGATGAATCCAACGATGAAAATGGAACTGAATTCCGACGCGTGGTTTAAAAGATATGGCTTTAAAAAATTTTGAAATCCCGAAATAAAAGTACGTGGATCTGTTTTCTCTAACTGATGAGACTAGTATGAACACATTTAATGCCAACAACCACATGCGCTACGAGACAAAATAATACAGATGCATGTGTATGGCAGAGCGGCCGCTCGGGAACACCAAATAGCATGCGGCCACTTTTTAGATTTTGGGCTTATTTATTTATGAAATTTACATATAATGTAGATATGGATACAGAGACAGGAATGGGGGTGATACATTTACTGCTCAAATATTGTAGACCTCGGATCCATCTAACCTATGTGAGCTTCCTTTTGTTTGGTTTTTGTTTTATTGGGTGCCTTTTGCTTTCGATTTTTGGACATATGGTAAGAACATCCATGAAAAAAGAAAATAAACATGAATATAACAAAGATTTATCTTTTCCGTTATTTTGTGAATATTTATTCACAATGGAAAACAAAAAAAATCTAAATATCTGGCTGGTTATATAAATATTATGACAATCCTATAAGCTCAACTTTCCAGAATCAATTCTAAGGTAGCGTCTTTAAACTCAAAAATCAACGGACATTTTTTCCTGATTTTGGTGGTACTGTTGCTGGCAGAAGAACAACGGTATTCAAATAAAGCAGAGATGGTATATGTATCATTGAGCAACAAACATGAATAATCTAAAACCCTATAATCATTCTACAACTTGATCCTTACATAAGCACCCCCGAATTTCATGTTGTACATCATATGTACTGAGGAAATATATGAAAATTTGGCTCTAGGGAGCACATGCTCATACGTGCCAAAAATGTTAGTTGCAAATTTTTCAGAGGAAAAAACTTAAGCATTTTCCTCGGTTGTGTATGCTGGCGACACAGCGACGGTGGCCTTCATGGGATCCAAGCGGCAATGACCTCCCATGGTCTACTTCTTCTCGGTGTTGTCGGTGGCCACGGACATCCTGGCCGCCTCCGCCGGAAGGGCACGGTTCTGCCAACGTTTGTGATGGATGGTGCGTCTAACAACGATGCCTAGATATCGTGCTCCCCTGCGTGCCAACGTCGAGCAACTGGTCACTCCTCTGCAAGCCGGCATGGAGCGGCGAGTTGTTGCACCCGGGGCGACCTTTGAGCGGCGACAACCTCACCCATGGTACTAATGGCCTGGGGTGGAAGGAAGGTGGAGCAGCGAGTTGCCTGGCTTGTATCCGGAAGGCTCGTAGAGCCACCCAACCAACTTTTATGCTGGAGAACCCGTCTTCCTACTCGACGGACGCCATCGAGATTGTGGAGAAAATGGTGCAAGGAGGAGATGAAGAGCGGAGGTGTGGAGCGGTTCTTGCACGATGTCTGGCCTTGTATAAATAGTAGGTGGGCGTGATGAGCCAAGAGGTGTTGTGTTTAATGCCAGCTAGTTCACGGGCGGATGTGTGGTCGGAGTAGGTTTCTCGGCACACGCGCAGGTTCAATGAAGGTAGGCAAGGCAGTCTGAAGTCGGTTGAATGCGATGATTAGGTGTGTTCAACCGAACGTGCAATGGGCGGCACTTTCTCGGCCGGCGCGCCGCTTCAATGGCAGCACCAGCAAGAGGTCGCGTCCGTTCTGGACCGGCGTGAATCCGAAACAACCACTCTACAATGGCATAAATGCAGGCAGCTGTCGCCATGAGGGAGGGGTTTTTTCGTGGGCCGGGCAGTCAGGAACGGGCATGGCAGCAGTTCGAGCGCCCGCAAAGCCTCCTAGTTTGTCTTCGGTTTGCAGGGAAAAACACATCCGGACCACCCGATGGATCGATACAGACCCATATTGGATGACACAACATATTTAGACTACGTGGTATGGACGTATGCGGAGGGTTTGAGGGTTGGCATTGTAGATGTCCTAATAGATAATCTCAAACAATAACTGTCACGCATGTGGCATGAAATAACACCACCTGGCATTTTTTACACTAAAATTGCCATAAAAAATAAAATAAACTGAAACTTGCCATCCAAACAGAAAGTTGTCATGCTTCACAACTAGAATTGCCATACTCGGATAACTAAACTTGCCATAAAAAATCGTCAGGATGAAATTGCTTCGTGTCATACATATGGCACTTATCAGTGTCCTAGATAATAGAGTGGTGCTACGTCTACGAAAAGGTTTTTATTTCAAATAAAAACGAAAAAAAGGAAAACAATTTATTTATTTTTGAGCCAAAGGGTTTCCCCCGTTCCATGCAATTTTTTGAAACCAAAACAGAGATCACAACGCCGAGGCAAAGCCAAGGTAGGTAGCCAGTAAGCAGCAAGGCAACATCCAGATCAAATAAACGTTTTTTTTAATCTTATTATTACAGGCCCAGTGACGAAAACTGACAAAGAGAAACTGCACCACGAAGCGTGCACGTAGGGAGGGACGCACAGCTCTAGTGGAATTTGCAGGTTGAGACACCGTTCCTGAAAGCTGCGGGCAGGGTGTCTGGTGTAATGTGAGGGCACTCACCCTTGACGCGCAGATCAATGGGACCTGTGCAGCGCCCGAGGGCCGACAAGGACGACAGCAGCGGGCAGTCGGCGATGCTCACGTCCCTGAGCAGAGGGAACGCAACTTTCGGCATGTCATTGTCATTCCACGCCACCAGTTCCTTCATGTCGTCCAGCACGATCTTCTTAAGCTTGGGGAACGCGCCGCCACCGCAGAAGCCGCCGTCGATCCTCGCAACAACACAAAGCTCCTTGATTTCGAGAAGCTCAAGGCACGGGAGCTGGCCCAGGGCCGGAAGGGCCTTGAGCTTCCTGCAGTTCTTGAGGTACAGGCGCGTCAGCTTCTCCAGTCCGCTGAGCCAGGTAGGCGACGTCTCCCCGGAATACCTCTCGATACGAAGTTCATGGAGGTAGTGGTGGGGCTGGAGACCTTGGAGGACGGCCACCGCGGGCGCGGGGTCAGCAGCAGCAGAGCTTCGGGCGACAGGTTCTCCGTGGCGCGCATCCGGGGCTCCCCATTGAAGCTTCAGGACCTTGACGGAACACTTGTTGTCAAGCCGAGCCTGCTTGGCTTCCTCTTTGCTCGCGACGGCGTCCAGGCCCTTTATGCTCAGCGTCTTCCCAAGAGACTTCATCCCGGCCAGCTCCCACAGGCTGTGCCCTTCCTTCTCCGATGCCCTCATCACCTGGAACTCGATCGACTCTCGAAGTTTAACCAGCCTTCCTATGCCACTTATGTTGGTGATGCACTCTCTCTTTTCCCCTTTGTCCTCCTCCTGGCCCACACTCAGTGTCTGAAGAAACAATAGCTTGGTGACTTGATCACCGAGATCACTGCTGACGGTGCTAGGAAGGCCTAGGTACCTCACATGTTTCAGCTTGCCAATACTCGCTGGAAGTTGAGTTATGCCTGTCTCTGTCAGATCCAGTACTCTCACACCCTTGAATTGTTGGAGTATATCTTTGTCAATGGCAACGACACCATCATCCTTTAGGACTATCAAGGTCCGCAGATTGCCGAGTCCTATGGAGTACTCATTCAGCTGATCAAGGCAGCCGCTGGTAACTGACAAGTGGCGAACCCTTGGAGGGATGCTAGTCTTGTCTCCGGTGCTCGCACGAGAGATGCTTATGCAATTCTTGGAAGAGGCATCACGTATCCATCCGATGAATGTGCTCGTGAATCACGTACCGATTATGTTTGTCTCCTCCACCCTTGCTCTGTTCTAACTCAAACAAGGAGCGGTCCACCAGCTCTTGGAAATAGCCTCTGGCAACGTCTTCCATGCTGCTCATCCCATTTCCAACCTGAGGATGATGGGCCTTCTCCTCGACGAAACCAAGAGCCATCCACATCTTGGTCAGCTTCTCAGGCTCAAACCTCCAACCGTTTGGGAATATGCTGCAGAACGCGAAGCAACGCTGGAGGTGCGGTGGCAGATGGTCATAGCTGGCGAGATGGCTTACTAACACGCCGGCGATGTGGCATTCCATGTTTGCCAGGATGCCGCCGCGTCGCTCGCGCCCGCAGCTTGCGTTTCGTGCCTTCAACTTCTCGCCGATCTCTATGGCCGCCGAAGGGGACCCCTTGAGCTTGAGCACGTCGCTTTTGAGCATCCCCTGGATGCCGCTGGTACCATCGGCGCTGGGATTTGCGGTGTCGTTGAGCAGAAGCATCATCTCTTCAGGTTTGATCCCATTCAGGAAGATGGTTTCTTCTGCGCCCAGTTTCGTCGAACAAATCCTGGATCGCGTCGTCATTACGATGCGACTCCCGACGCCCACGAAATCAGTGAAGCAGCGCAGCGCAGTCCTTCTCTCGCTCTCGTTCATGTCCTTTTCGTCGCTCCATACATCATCCAGCACAAGCAGGCACCTCTGGGATGCCAGTTGTGCCTTGAGCTTGTCCTGAAGGCTAGAAATGTTCATCTCCTGGACTGATTTTTCGCCGACGGCCGACTTCCAAATCTCTGCCAGAAGGTCAAACTGAGCATTCTTGCCGTAGGCAGGCACCCATATGGGCCGATCAAACTTGCCTCGGACATGGCGGTACGCCTGGCGAGCAAGCTCGGTCTTCCCCATCCCGCCATGGCCTATGAGGGAGATAACTTTCTTGTCCTTGCAGTTGCCGTCCCCGAGCATGGAGACTAGCTGCTCATACTCCACGCCGTACCCGAAGAAGAGCTTCTTCTCCCTTACTGGCTCCGGGCCCAAGGGTGCTCTGCAGAGTGGAGAAAGTACAGCACGCCGAGTGGCAGGATTCTCGCAGAGCTCTCGCATCCTCTCACGAAGCTCCCCTAGGTTCTTGAGCACTTCCTTGAGCTGATTCAGTGACGGACCACTGGTGTTGGTGGTGAAAATCCACCAAGAATATGCGGATTTCCTGCCACTGCTGCTAGCACTGCCACCACCACCGCCGGAGCGCTTCTTAAGGTTTTTAGCTGCCTCGGCCTCAAGGATATGCCACTCGAACAAGTCCAGGATCTCCTCCGCGTCATGGATGGCATCCTTGAGACTCCACAGACGGTTGACCCAGGTCCTGTCGCTGACGGAGCCCCCCATAGTAGCTGGATCCAGGAAGTCCTTGATGTCCCCCAGATCTTGCGCCAGTTTCAGCAGCTTCTTCCTCATGCCCCTTGGCAGCTTGTACTTGCTGGAAGCGCAGGATCGTGCGACCTCCATGAGCTTGGTTATGTGCGGCGAGACGAACCATCCCACCACCGCAAGTGCAACAGCCACTTCCGGCCCCATGGCGACGATCGACGAACGCCGGCCCGCAGCCTAGCAGTTGGCACCTCACCTCTGCCAATTATTGCGTAATTATAAAATTAATTAATGATGGGGATTGGGGAAACGACAACATCTAGGAGCCGAGCCATGGAGCTGCTGCCTGTGCAGCGCTAAGAAGAGGATGAATGAACGATACAAGTTACTAGTAGTGGTACCTGAGGTTCAGAAGAACATGATGCAGATCTGAAACGATGCTAGCCACTCCTAACACGTATCAATGGATGACGATCTGACGAAGCCAGCCATATCCCCCCGGCGACCGATCACCACAACCCAGCAAGCTCAAATACTGCATGCTACACGTTCAATGGAAGGTGATGTGCAATCGAGATCTCATCCTGTTCAACCTAATGGAGAGAGAGAGAGAAGAGTGAGAACGGATGGAATGAGGAGGCGATCCATGCATGCACAAGGACTAATCAAAGTCGTCGAGTCAACCGTTGGACAGCTCGTTTTAAGGTTTATATTTGTAGAAAAGAAATGATTAGTGGCTGTAGGAGACGCGCCTGCGGTTGGTGGGTCCAGAAGAGACAAAACTCAAGGAGCAGGCTGGCACCGGTGCCTGTCGGCGACTAGCCAAGTATAAATACTAGTACTACTTCGTACTATCAGGAAGAGTGAGTTAATTGCACATAATTATCACAACTGGGACATCACATGCACATTGGTATCACGATTGCTAATTTTTGCGTGTCAGTACCAACATTGGTTCAGGTTTTTGCAAAAAAGGCTAAAAGGCTGATTTATACGTATTGACGGTATCTCCGACAGCTCGGCCCCACCCGTCAGGTGCCACGCTGGCCAATCGGCGCGTGCCCGCGCGCTGACTAGGACGAGCCGCTCTCCAATCCGGTCCGGTCGCACCGGTTCGTCCCCCACTGCACCATTCTCCTCCCCTCCTCCTCGACTTGTTCCCTCCGTCGCCGCCGCCCGCGTCCCGACTGCCGGCCGCCGCCCTGCCCTGCCGCCGCCATGGTTTTGGAGGACGAAAGCAGCGACGAGCAGTCTAGCCTCCCGTACATGCAGTCTTCCTCTTCCTCCTCCACTGACGGGCTCAACCAGGTCAGTACAATGAGTTTAGGGTTAGGGTTTCAGATTTGGGATTTCTTGATTTGGTTGATTTCGGTAAGTTTTGATTTCGCCATTGTCTTTGTGCGAGCTTCTGCAGGTCCCTTTCAGCCTTGAAGATCCAGATTACAAGGGGCTTGAGCTGGATGTGATGTCTGATGAAGCTATGTACCTAGGGTAGGGTCATGGACCTGTCCAAACTACCCTCCCCAAGGACATCTCCAGAAGAAACCACCTGTCAATCGACTCAGAAGTATTCCACTCGACGGACTCGAAGACACTCGACCATGAAGCCAACCACTCGACTGCTAGGAGATCTAAAGTCACTCTGCACACAAACGGTCGGTCATTAAGTAGCCTTTATGGTCATCATAGCACTTTATGTGGGACGTTACCAGTAACTCCCGATCTTAATGTACTTTAAACCCTACATAACTGAGGGCCAGAGGGGTTTGACGAACTCTATATAAGCCACCCCCTCCTCAGTGTAAAGGGTTCGCACCCCTGTAACCCATATACGCATAATCCAGTCGACCGCCTCCGGGCTCCGAGACGTAGGGCTGTTACTTCCTCTGAGAAGGGCCTGAACTCGTAAATCTCTTGCGTAACAACTACTCCATAGCTAGGATCTTGCCTCTCCATTCCTACCCCCCTACATTACTGTCAGACTTAGAACCGCGACAGTTGGCGCCCACCTTGGGGCAGGTGTCTTAGCAACTTATTGGAGAAGTTGCGATTGTTCCGATCTCCTTCATCATGGTTTCAGGCAGAGTTTTGGTTGAGGGCCGCGAGATCCGTCTCGGCGCGCTCACGTTCATCGCCGACGACTCCGCTTGGCTTCAGGAGGCTCCGCTCGACATCGACGCGTTCCCCGTCCGCGGGGCGACGCACTTTCGCGCGTGCATCCGCGGCGTCCTCCTGCGGCAACCGTCGACCCATCGGTCGACTCCTGTGTCGTCCTCCCTCCCTGTCTCCTGCCGGCGCAAGTGCTCCGGTCGGTCGAGGCTTCAGCGGTGGGTGAGGCACGCGGTGGCTCGTAAGTCGGCCACCTCCCAAGTCACGGCGATCGAGCCCGGCGAATCTCTCTACGGCCTGTTCGACTGGCTCCGTAGAGACTAAATCCGAAAGCGACAGCAGTGATCCAGCGGTGGAGGTTCTGATGGTCAATGGACCATGCAGTCCTCCCGGCTTTCCCCGCACCGACGGAGGCGACGGCGGAGGCGATCCGGCACATGCCCACGAAGAGTATCACCCCGAACCTCTCACTTCGCTGCAGAAGGAAGAACTTCGCCGCCGGAACATGGATGCGCTGCACACTCCTATCATTGGAGAAACCCCCGAGGCTCGTGCCTTAGAGGACGCACGCTTGGCCAACTTGGCTGAGCGCACTCGACTGGAGAACCTCCAGCGAGCACTCGATGAGCGTGCGCGGCAACGGGTTCCAGAATCCAGTCGACGTCAACTCTTTCCACCACCGACTCAGGTATATCAAACTCCGATTCAAAATCTAGCAGCTGCAGCCCGTATAGCAGAGTCGATTCAGCCTTCCCAGTCAGAGGCTGGCAGAGGCTTGTTTCAGATCAGAGCATTACTCCAGGCAGCAGGAAATCAAAATTCAGTTGTATCGTAGTCGCGGAATAGGATTCACAGCAGATCCGTCGCTGCAAATACAGTCCAGTCGGCCCATAGCCCAAGATCGCCCCCGAGGCATGAGGGACGTGGAGACCGGCGTGATCAGTACAAGAACCGTGAGCAGTATGATGACCGACTCAGATCGTGATGATCGACGTCGAGTGCCCACCCCTCCCCCAAGGGGTGGATCGTACGCGCCTCGGCAGCAGGATGACAGACGCCATCATAGTGTTGGGCGAAGGATTCCAGTCGACCCCAGGGAACCAGGCTTTGATGCGAGATCCATTATCGTTCAAGGTTTGGTCGACAGGAACAGAGCTCACCAAGAAGGTCATGATAGAGATGTACCCACCAGCAGTAGAGTACACGTTTCAGGACTAGAGTGTTTCAGCAGAGCCATCATGGCCGCGGTGATTCCTCCCAACTTCAGGTTGGCGACTGGAGTCAGCAAGTTCATTGGTGAGTCCAAGCCTGATACTTGGCTTGAGGACTACCGAGTGGCTGTTCAGATTGGCGGCGGCAACGACGAGGTGGCCATGAAACACCTGCCTCTTATGTTGGACGGCTCGGCCAGAGCATGGTTGAATCAGTTAGCACCCAGCAGCATTTACACTTGGGAAGATCTTGCCCGAGTGTTCGTCAGAACATTTGAAGGAACTTGCAAGCGACCAACAGGGTTGACAGAGCTGCAATCTTGTGTGCAGAAGTCGAATGAAACTCTGAGGGATTACATCCAGAGATGGATCACGTTGCATCACACGGTAGAGAATGTATCTGATCACCAGGCAGTCTGTGCCTTCAAGGAAGGCGTTAAATACAGAGAGCTAAACCTAAAATTCGGTCAAACCGGAGACATGTCTCTGAGTCGAATGATGGAGATTGCCACCAAGTATGCAAATGGTGAAGAAGAGGATCGGCTCCGGAGTGGCAAGCATAAGTCAGTCGCCCACGAAACCGGAGGAGGGAACTCCAGTCGGAAGCAAAAGCGGAAAGCTGAGCCAGCTGCTCCTGGAGAAGCCTTGGCCGTGACTCAAGGAAAGTTTAAAGGAAAGCCCAAAGGGTCTTGGAACCCTAAGAAGGTGAAGGACGAGGAAGGTAATGACGTGATGGATTTGCCGTGCCACGTCCACACGAAGAAAGATGAGGAGGGTAAATTCATTTATCCGAAACATACCACTCGACAGTGTCGGCTCTTGATCCAGCAATTCCAGGGGAAACAGCCCAAAGATAAGGAAAATGAGTCGGACAAAGTTGAAGGCAAAGAAGATAGTGATGATGGATATCCCCAGGTCAATTCCACCCTGATGATTTTTGCTGATGTTGAAAGCAAAATTCGATTGAAAGTTATCAACCGAGAGGTGAATATGGTTGCTCCGGTGACACCCAGTTATCTGAAATGGTCTCAAACTGCCATCACATTCGACCAGTTGATCATCTGACACACATAGACACCCCTGGGAGGCAAGCTTTGGTGGTCGACCCAGTCGTTGAAGGCACTCGACTGACTAAAGTTTTGATGGATGGTGGCAGTGGCCTGAATACTCTGTATGCAGAGACATTGAAAGGGATGGGCATTCCGATGTCCAAACTCAGTACCAGCAACATGAGTTTCCATGGAGTCATTCCTGGAAAGAAGGCTGATTCACTCGGCCAAATTGCTCTTGATGTGGTTTTCGGTGATTCCAAGAATTACCGCAAAGAAAAGTTAACATTTGAAGTTGTGGATTTCCAGAGTGCTTATCACGCTATTTTGGGCAGGCCAGCTTATGCCCGCTTCATGGCTCGACCATGCTATGTGTACCTCAAATTGAAGATGCCTGGTCCCAAAGGTGTGATCACTTTTACTGGCGATCAGAAGAAGGCGGAAGAGTGCTTTCAGAAAGGCTCAAAGATCGCCGATGCTCAGATGGCAGTGGTAGAGCTACAGGAATACCAAAAAACTGCAGATCCAAGTGATTTGTTGCGAGCCAAGAAGCCTGCTACGGAATCAACATTTCAGTCGTCCGGTGAGACAAAGCCGATTCACATTCACCCGACCGACCCCAGTGCTGCTCCGACTCATATCTCTACAACACTCGACTCCAAATAGGAAGAAGTGCTCATCCAGTTCCTCCGTGAGAACTGGGACATCTTCGCATGAAAGCCTTCTGACATGCCGGCTGTTCCCAGGGGGCTGGCTGAGCACCGTCTACGAGTCGACTCAAAAGTGAAACCTGTCAAGGAACATCTTCAACGGTCCGCCGTCCAGAAGAGAAAGGCCATTGGCGAGGAAGTGTCTCGGCTCTTAGCAGCAGAGTTTATCCGAGAGATTTACCACTCCGAGTGGCTCACCAATGTTGTCATGGTCCCCAAGAAGGACAAGTCACTTCGCATGTGCATTGACTTCAAACATATCAATCGAGCCTGCCCGAAAGATCATTTTCCTCTCCCCCGCATCGACCAAATAGTTGACTCGACTGCGGGATGTGAGCGGCTGTCTTTTTTAGGTGCCTATTCCGGTTACCATCAGATCCGTCTGTATGGACCCGACGAGATCAAAACAGCTTTCATCACTCCATTTGGGTGCTTCTGTTATGTCACCATGCCATTCGGCCTCAAAAATGCCAGAGCCACGTTCATGAGGATGATTCAGAAGTGTTTGCTCACTCAAATCAGTCGGAATGTGGAAGCATACATAGATGATATTGTGGTCAAGTCATGGAAAGGTTCCGACCTGCTGACTGACCTTGCTGAAACATTTGTCAACCTCAGGAGGTATGATATCAAGCTTAACCCATCAAAGTGCACATTCGGAGTTTCTGGTGGAAAGTTACTTGGTTTTCTCGTTTCCGAACGAGGAATCGACGCCAACCCAGAAAAAGTTGGTACTATACTCCGAATGAAACGTCCTGTACGTGTGCACGATGTCCAGAAGCTTACTGGTTGCTCGGCCGCTTTAAGTCGATTCATCTCTCGTCTCGGTGAAAAGGCATTGCCTCTTTACCGACTGATGAAGAAGTCAGACAAGTTCGAGTGGACTCCTGAAGCTGATGCAGCGTTTGCAGAGCTAAAAGCCCTGCTTTCCACCCAGCCGGTGCTTGCTGCCCCGATCAGCAAAGAGCCTTTGCTTCTTTACATTGCAGCCACGGGATAAGTCGTCAGTACAGTACTTACGGTCGAGCGGGAAGAAGAAGGAAAAACCTTTAAAGTTCAGCACCCAGTATATTATCTTTCTGAAGTTTTGACCCCATCAAAGCAAAGATACCCTCATTATCAGAAGCTTGTATATGGGATTTATATGACCACGAAGAAGGTTGCTCATTACTTCTCTGACCATTCCATTACAGTCGTCAGCGACGCCCCATTGTTAGAGATTCTGCACAACAGAGATGCAACTGGTCGAGTGGCAAAATGGGCGATTGAACTCCTTCCCCTAGATATCAAGTTTGAGGCAAAGAAAGCCATCAAGTCCCAAGCAATAGCAGATTTCATCGCCGAGTGGATGGAACAGCCACTGCCGACTCAAGTTCACTCGGAGCACTGGACCATGTTCTTTGATGGATCTAAGATGCTGAATGGTTCCGGTGCTGGGGTAGTGTTGGTTTCCCCCCGAGGAGATAAGCTCAGATATGTGCTCCAGATCCACTTTGATTCCTCCAATAATGAAGCAAAATACGAAGCACTTTTGTATGGGTTGCATATGGCCATTTCACTCGGCGTCCGTCGCCTCATGGTCTATGACGACTCAGATTTGGTGGTTAATCAAGTGATGAAGGAGTGGGACGTCAGAAGTCCGGCTATGACTGATTACTGCAATGCAGTGAGAAAGGTAGAGAAGAAATTCGAGGGGTTAGAGCTACATCATATACCCCGACTGAAAAATCAAGCGGCTGATGATTTAGCAAAAATAGGTTCCAAGAGAGAAGCCATTCCCAGCAATGTGTTTTTGGAACACATCCACACACCATCAGTTCAAGAGGATCCTTTCACCGAAGAAGCCCCACAGCCAAAAAGTGTCACGGATCCGACTGAAGTTGAGGTCCCAGCTGTGGTCGACCTGATCTCCATAGCCCGTTGATACGCCTAGTTGATGTGAGACTATCTTCTCATTTTGCCTTCTCCGCAACCATCATTCTATTCCACATATGGTGCTATGTCATTGGCTCATGCTCATGTATTGCATGAAAGTTGAAAATGTTTGAGATTATTGAAGTATGAAAAAATTGCTTGGCTTGTCATCGGGGTTGTGCATGATTAAATACTTTGTGTGATGAAGATAGAGCATAGCCAGACTATATGATTTTGTAGGGATAACTTTCTTTAGCCATGTTATTTTGAGAAGACATGATTACTTTGATTAGTATGCTTGAAGTATTACTATTTCTTATGTCAATATGAACTTTTATTTTGTATTCATTTGGATCTGAACATTCATGCCACAATAAAGAAAATTACATTGAGAAATATGCTAGGTAGCATTCCACATCAATAATTTCTTTTTTATCATTTACCTACTCGAGGACGAGCAGGAATTAAGCTTGGGGATGCTTGATACGTCTCCAATGTATCTATAATTTTTTATTGTTCCATGCTATTATATTACCCCTTTTGGATGTTATTGGGCTTTATTTTACACATTTATATCATTTTTGGGACTAACCTACTAACCGGAGGCCCAGCCCATATTGCTGTTTTTTTCCTATTTCAGTATTTCAAAAAAAAAAATGAATATCAAACGGAGTCCAAACGGAATGAAACCTTCGGGAGCGTGATTTTTGGAACAAACGTGATCCGGAGGGCTTGGAGTGCAAGTCAAGAAGCTTCCGAGGGCCCCACGAGATAGGGGGCCGCCCCCCCCCCTATAGGGCGCGCCCCCCCCTGTCTCGTAGGCCCCTCGGGCGGCCACCGACGTATTTCTTCCTCCTATATATACCTACGTACCCCGAAAACATTCAGGAGCACCACGAAACACAATTTCCACCGCCGTAACCTTCTGTATCCGCGAGATCCCATCTTGGAGCCTTCGCCGGCACTCTGCCGGAGGGGGAATCAACCACGGAGGGCCTCTACATCAACATCCTTGCCCCTCCGATGAGTTGTGAGTAGTTTACCATAGACCTACGGGTCCATAGTTATTAGCTAGATGGCTTCTTCTCTCTTTTTGGATCTCAATACAATGTTCTCCCCCTCTCTTGTGGAGATCTATTCGATGTCAACTCTTTTTGCGGTGTGTTTGTCGAGATCCGACGAATTGTGGGTTTATGATCATGTTTATCTATGAATAATATTTGAATCTTCTCTAAATTCTTTTATGTATGATTGAGTTATCTTTGCAAGTCTCTTCGAATTATCAGTTTGGTTTGGCCTACTAGATTGGTCTTTCTTGCCATGGGAGAAGTGCTTAGCTTTGGGTTCAGTCTTGCGATGTTCTTACCGAGTGACAGAAAGGGTTGCAAGACACGTATTGTATTGTTGCCATCGAGGATAAAAAGATGGGATTTATATCATATTGCATGTGTTTATCCCTCTACATCATGTCATCTTGCTTAATGCGTTACTCTGTTCTTATGAACTTAATACTCTAGATGCAGGCAGGAGTCGGTCGATGTGTGGAGTAATAGTAGTAGATGCAGGCAGGAGTCGGTCTACTTGTTATGGACGTGATGCCTATATACATGATCATGCCTAGATAATCTCATAACTATGCGCTTTTCTATCAATTGCTCGACAGTAATTTGTTCACCCACCATAATACTTATGCTATTTTGAGAGAAGCCTCTAGTGAAACCTATGCCCCCCGGGTCTATCTCTTATCATATTTGCTTTGAATCTACCTTTATTTGCATCTTTACTTTTTGCATTTATATTATAAAATACCAAAAGTATATTTATCTTATCATACTATCTTTATTAGATCTCACTTTCGCAAGTGGCCGTGAAGGGATTGACAACCCCTTTATTGTGTTGGTTGCAAGTTCTCAGTTTATTTGTGTAGGTGCATGAGACTTTTGAGGAGCCTCCTACTGAATTGATACGTTGGTTCTCAAAACTGAGGGAAATACTTATGCTACACTTTGCTGCATCACCCTCTCCTCTTCGAGGAAAACAAGGCAAGCTCAATACGTAACAGCAGCAGGTGAGCGGCCGCCGTCGTGGCAGGGCAACGCTGTCGGCAGCCCGGAGTTGTCTCCGGCACCTCAACAGCGACGTCCTCAGGGCCCAAGCTTGGCTGAGGCGGCGGGGAGAAATGTCCTGCTGGGTCCGCCATGCAGGCGAGCACAGGAGGTGCACGAGGCAGTTGGGTGCTTGGCGACGAGCATAGGAGGCCGGAAGGTGTCGTCGTCCAGCCGGAAGTGCCGCCGACAACGTGGACGGGGATGGTTGGCGGCGGGGGTTGACTTGCCGGCACTGTGGACGTGCAGGGGAGCTTGCGTGAGGCAATGCGTCCTTGAACGGACGGATCCGCCTTGTGGGCGGCGAGGGAGGCCGCAGCGAGCGCAATGGCCGGAGCCGGAGATGGCGCAGCCGTCACAAGCATTGGGGTGTCACAGACACGGGAGCAGCCAGCGACGCAGCTGACGCGGGGGGCAGACCTTCGAGGGGCGGAAGAGAGAGGATGCCATGCTGATTGCAGATCTGGTCCCGGCGACATCAAGGGAGGCCAGGGGAAGGAGATCGGGCGGCGGCGCCGGGGACGCTCACCCGACGTAGGAGTCCATGAGTGAGTGGGATGGAGAAAGTTATGTGTTGTATCGTGTGTGCCACAATTTTCAGAATATATATTTTTTACTTATTTGAAAAGGGAATAAGTGCAATATTTGTACTCCCTCCATTTCCTTATACAAGGCCACTATGAAAAATGCATTTTGCATCTATAAAAAGGCACTAACAGTAATCGAGGCAAAAATTAATAATGTTTTCTCGTACTACCAAACTTGTTTAATACTTGCATGCATACAGTCAGGCTGGTCATAGTGGGGAGTAACTTAGACTAGTAACATGCATATGTTACTAGTCTATGTTACCACCTCTACTAGTAAAACGCCCGTGCGTTGCTACGGGCTATAATGTATATAAATGAATCAGACAAATTATTGATATTGAAGCTTATTTCTCTCTCATACACCAACCTCAAGGTCGACGGCAGGTTCCCGCGATCTAGTGTAGCAACATAAAAACTCCACCCCATGACACACTCTTATGTTTTCCTGTCGGACCCTCCCCTTCCGCTCGGTTTTCGCCGTAGTGAGACATTTCTTGCTGGAGCCCTCTCCTTTAAAACGGGATGACGCCCACCTCACCTTTGCCATCACGGCCTCTCTCCTTCACATCATACTTCCCCATGGAGGGATTGCATTTAGACATCGAAAAAAATTGATGGTGAGGGAGTCATGGAGGAGGGGTAGAGAACGAACCGGTGAAAGCCAAAAAAACTGCGTACAATGTTCGCTCCGCCTGGGTCATAGAGGAGTCCCCCTGGTAGAGGAGTTTGGGGAGAAGAGGACGGCGACGTGAGGACACGTTGGGAGGATCGCAAGGAAGGCACGCTGGTAGAGGAGACCAGGGAGAAGAGGAGGGCAGCGCGAGGACGTCGGGATTATCACGAGGAGGGCAGGCGATGGGAGGATTGCGTTCACATACACGTTAATGGGCCAGCCCAATGCTGTGATGTGATGATGTCAAAGGTGGGCGAAAGATAGGAGTGGTGGGATGAGGTGGAGTGAGGCGAGACTACCAACTAAGACATTAGTAGTAGAGATTATTGAGAGTTTGTATAACATACATAATCCTTATGGAAAATGTTAGGTTGAATCTTTGAGTAAGTGAACTTGTAAACTCCATTGTAGACCATGCATACACATTATTCTCCAGAAGAACTGGTGCAGATTATTTGAAGGAGCTTGATATCCCATAGACCATAGTCCTCGCGTAGTCTTGCATTGAAAGATATAGGTATGTAAGACAGTTAGCTTGGAATGAAATAGATAATTAAATGGAAAAGAGAAGAACTGAAATGAGGTAGAACTTCCAGTAGGGTCACATTTCATTACTCAGACTAACCAAAAGTTTCAGAACCGAGTTCTTGGAGCTCTTTGTCTTTGAGGTCATCATTCTTTATAATCTAAAACGTGAACATTTGGTTGGTAAAGAACATTACGTGTTAAATATGACATGTTATAGCAAGCCTAATATCAGGACCACCTCTCATGGGCACAATCAACTCCCTAAAGCCTATTTTTTTTATCAGATGCATAATGCACATCACTTACTGAGGAAGATTTTAGCCTCTTCAACATAACAATCGGCATCCCTTGTCAAAGCTCACACCAAAATAACTGCACGTGTAATCATTCTACCCTTTGATTAATAGACTGAAAATAAGTACACAAAAGATAGGAGCTACTCACATTCAAACTTCTGCCACAAGCTCGTTGATGGTCATGCCCCTTCAACATGTTCACACATAGTGCGTAAAAAAATAATATTCCTCCAACCAGCCCATACAGAATGCCTCAAATTGGCATGATAAAACAAATCCAGATTGCATTATTCATTGAAATGATAAAAAATGAAAACATCTCAAACCAATATGTATGTAGAACCTGAAATTATATCTTGTGTATCAAAACGACTATACAACCTTCCAAAAAGCGAAGGAGGACCATACATAATACAATACTCCTTCCTAGCACTTTACGTCGCCCGCCTCCCAATGCATCCCTGGTCATCTCCATGGCCTACAGGAGGCGCTTCACCTACAACAGAATTTCGAGATAGGAATCCCTTCTTCACCTACAGCAAAATTTCAAGATCCCAACACTATCAGGCTAATACAAAGATCCATGAGAAGTGTGAATGCACCAACGTCTCCGGGTATGCATGGACCGTACGGGTAACTGATTTGGGAAACGTAGGCGGCGATGCTGGCATGGCCGACGGCACATGATGCATCTATAGTGAGACCGGCGGCGACCAGCAGCACCGTGGCGGCCCAATTCGATAAGCCCGGCGGTCGAGTACCTGGAAGGCCAGTAGCCCACGCCCACGACGTTGGCAAAGTAGCTCGGGATGGCAGCGGCGAATCGCTGGGTCACCCGTGTCAGTGACCTCGAGGCGCCGTTGGCGCGAAGGGGAGCATGTTTCCATTGTCGCAAATCTCCCATGCGACATCAATGGTCGACAGCATCGGTCTCTCTCGATGGACCGGATCTTCCCTGTCGCGGTATTCGGGGGAGAGGGGGTAGGCAGTGCCAAACAGCGGAGGGAGAGGCTTGACCTGGCAGATTCTTGAGCGGTTTGACAGTTCTTTTTTTCAAGGATAGTTGAATGCCCTTGCGTTGCTATGGGACATCCAAGATATATATATTGATCAATAACCAGAAGGTTATTAATTCTACTTCACAAACTTCGACAATGCATGCACATTTTAATTTTCGATCAAAAAACAAAGGTAACAAACTCCTATAACAGTGGATAAAATACAAGAAATCAGTCTAACTGAAAATACCACGTCTACCTTAGGATGTCTATAATATCAATTAAGAAGTCTGCTACAAAACTTACTAACAGGTGGGAAAGGGGCAGCTGAATCCTCCAGTGCATAGTAGTACGAAAAAAAGGTGAAAAACAAGTGAACTGTGACACAATGTAACAGCTGAATCAACAAGGACATGTTAGAATTCGAACATATTGGAGATGAGAATTCCATTGACCTCTTGTTGGACTCTTCAAATCAGATCACTAATGATGCTTCCAGCAGCGATGCTTCCCCACGGCAAGGCATCTTTCTGGCTATTGTAGCTTTGGAGGATTATGCCATCAGTAGATAATCTACCAGGACCTAAGGCTTCTCCATCTGGCCACGGCTGCAGCCGCGTCCACATCGCCGTGGATGCTCCGCCATATCCGCCTGGACGAGCGCAGGCTCTTCATCACCAACCTCTTGTTTAGCCACGATGCCACGGTGGCCACCAGGCGGCTTGAAGCCACAAACGACATGCTTCAGCACACATCGCGATGTTGGGAGCCACACCCGACAGCGACACCATGCAACGCGTCATGGCGGCGTTCATGGAGGCGTTGGCGTGATGCTAGCTCCAGGCATGGGCTGGCCTGTGCAGGGCACTGCTCCTACCCCGTGCGGCGCCCACGCCACCATCGCACCCTATACCATGCAATCAAATTGGCAGATAGAGTGCAAAATAATGGAACAAAATTGACAAAAAGATGAACAATGTGCAAGTAGCAACCTCAAAATACGAGGACTACTCGTTTTGAAGTTTCAGAAGAGTTGATCTCAGAAAACTTCAATTGAACGCAAGGCCGAGTAGCAATGTACCCGGATCAGCTGCCTGATTTTTAGATGGTGTATCTGGCAAATCTTCAACTCTAGTCCCCAAGAAGAAAATCAAGAGCAGATCATGAAGTTAATATACAGAGCTTCCAGAAATCACACATTCACCTACATCCAAAATGAAGCATCCACCTGCCAAATGTCCCAAAGGCAGTATGTAAGGCAGCAGAATGGATGATCAAATCGTAAAACACAATCTAGTATTTATCAGCGATTAAGTATCCTGCACGTTGGACTGGATCTCAGAGAGCCTCTGCTTCATATTGTCTGCTTAGATCTCACCATGTAAGACGAAACCAACAACAGCGAATAGAAATAGGCACGGGAAGAGAGGGTGGCGATCTTGGCGAAGACCTCACAGATGCAGAGTCGCAGTACTGGCGCTCGTAGCCCTAGAACACCTCGTTGCTTATGATTGCTCCTCTTGATCGCCTTCCATGGCATGTATTAAAGATAAATGGTAGCTAACCAGACCTGGCCGCTGCCACCGCCGAGAGGAGGTTGAGTAGTCAGCCGTTTGCGTAGGTGAAAGCTGCTATGTACGTCCTTGATCCATCACCCGCCGTCCAGGATCGACCCATGCACTTGAGACAATACTGGGCGCGCATCGAAGCAGACTTCATGGCTATGTCCCGGATCAACCGCCCTATGTCCTGCTTGACCCATCCACAGGAATCAACACCAGACGCACCAGCTCGTCGTCGATGCCGACGAGCTGTTTCATTGCGAGGTCAAGGGGGACCACGGAAGGGCCGCACTGGTGCCTGTGCTACGCGCTACTCGCTAGCGGCGTCAACTGGGAAGGGGCGGCTAGGGTTTGAACAGGGAGGAGCAGACACGGCTTGCGTGGATTTTTCGTTGCTTGCGTGCATGGGTATGACGGTTTTGCTGGTTCTTTCGCCGGATCGCATGGGGGTGGGACCACGTAATTAAGAAGAACGAATCACGTTTGGGGTGGAACGTACGCAGGGAAAACCAACAGCGCACAGGAGGGAGGCTCGACGAAGGGTTCGACGACGTAAGACGGGAAACGGAACGCTGCGTTTCTTTTAGGTATTATTATTATTATATTATATTAATTATAGTTATTAGAGAATTAGAGATGAGATTAGAGATTATTTGTTTCCTAAAAATATATTATTTGTTTCCTAAAGCAAATTGCATTAATGAGAGAGATCCGTTGATTTGGCTAAGGTAGGAAAGAATCTATTATTTGTTTGCTAAAGCAAATTGCATTAATGGGAGAGATCCATTGATTTGGCTAAGGTAGGAAAGAATCTATTATTTGTTTCCTAAAGAAAATTGCATTAATGAGAGAGATTTGTTGATTTGGCTAAGGTAGGAAATAATCTATTATTTGTTTGCTAAAGCAACTTGCATTAATGGGAGAGATCCGTTGATTTCGCTAAGGTAGAAAAGAATCTATTATTTGTTTCCTAAAGCAAATTGCATTAATGAGAGAGATTCGTTGATTTGGCTAAGGTAGGAAAGTTAGATCCGTGATCTTTTGTCATTAGGAAAGTGTTGAAAATAAACCGTACCGGACTACCAACTCCTCCATTAGGTTTTTTTTTCGCTGGTTAATTTTTGTAGGGTTTTTTTCGCTGAATTGTCTTGGGTGTGATCGGAGGTTAGGCCCTAGAATGCGTGAAGGCGGGTGGGGGCTTCGGTACGCGGTTTTTGCGGTTCATGGCGGCTTAATGTGAGGTCGGACGAGGTACCAAAAAAACCATGGGAGGTGGGACGAAAAAAAATCTGGAAGCGAGACTACCAACTCCTCCATTAGGAGTAGAGATAATGCATAGTATCATAGATTAGCATCATAGGTGGTCTCATTTATTGCCATGCATGAGACATAATAGCATCACATTTATTATGTTACGATATCTAACTATGTTAATATAACCATCTCTCTCTTTTTTAATTACCTGCCATATAAGCATGTTTGCGAGTCCCAAGTGCATGATACTACTTATGTTACCCCCACTATGGCCAGCCTCATAATGATACTGTGCTACTTCCTTCATTTCTTCCTTGCATGCATGCGGGCGTATTAATGACCCCGATTAACAAAAAGAAAAATTAACTTGCAAAGCAGTCATTAAATTTTACCTTGGTACATGTAATTTGAGTTTGTGGCCTTGTATAAGGAAATTGAGGGAGTATTTGATCTGTAGGTACCTCCAATCATAATTAGGAAAACATTTAGATAGGTATATGTATTTATGAATTCAACCCTTCGCCAGGTATTGCTAGTCTTGTACAAGTAAGCTTGATTTATGAACTCTTGTTGATGCACAGTCATGCGAACTTGATCTATAAACGCTACAAAATGGTTGGATGAATATCAATTGGCAGTAACCCATATATAATATTAGTTGTTCTTTTCACTTGGCAAAACAAAATATAAAAAATAGTATGTACTGACAAGATTGGAACCACATACCAAACAGAAAGAGAGCTGCTTACACTAGCCTATGTACCCACGATGGGGCAAAACAAACTATTCCTTTTATGCAAAAAGTAGAAATTGTATGTACCAGGATTGGAATACACAACCTAAGAGTAAAGACTAGAAGAGGCTAGCCAGTTCGCCATCCATGTGTTTTATATAGTATGACAAGGCGCAGCGTTGTTATAGCACTTACATACTTACCGCCAGCGACCATGGCGATAGTCATTTGTCATGTAGATTTTGCTGGTAGCATGGATCAGATCCTACCGCCATCAACTATGGCGATAGCCCATAAGTGTCCTACCGCCAACACGTATGGCGGTAGCAGAAGGGGTTAAAATTTTAAACGAGGATTCAGATCCTGCTGAACTTTTGAAAAAGAGTCGAAACAGTGATTTTGTCCGCCTCCGGCATCCAGCAGAAACTACGGGGAAGTTGAGGAGGGAACACCATGATTGGCTTGCATCGTGAGTGGGTGAAATTATTGTTGTGCTGCAGGCTGCAGCAGTACTGATACTGTAGTTAGTACATACTCTACCCCACATCGGGTGGGTGAGGTGGTGACGTCATCAATAATGAGTTTGATAAGCTGAGCTGACAAGCGCAAGCGCTCCCTCCCCCTTCACTCCAATCTTGGAACCAAAGCTCACGCGTAAAAGCCGAGCAAAGAGCAACAAGATCAAGCCCATGGAGGAAGCAGCGTATCCCGTTGGTTTGGATCCTGCAAGGCTGGCGGAGGCGCCGCGGCTGGTCGGCTCGGTTTCTCGGGCCATCGAGGGACTGGCCACCGAGATCCAATCGCGCGGCGGCCTGCACGGCCACGTCTCCCGGGCGTGGGGGCGCGGCTGGAAGGCGCCCTTCCCGGAGCTGGAGGTGCTCAAGGTCCACATGCTCAAGATCTGGTTCATCTCCGCCGACGCCGACCCGCCGCGTGCCGGTGACAAGGCGCTGGCTAAGCAAGCCAGAGACGCCACCTATTTGGTGGATGGACTTCAGGACATGATTCAGTACAGTATGCTTCTATCCTACCTAGCCCCGCGCGCCAAGATTCAATTCAAGCTGCTTTCCGCTCTGAGGTGCCTGCTTGCTTTCGGGTTTTCAAATCCAAACAAGATCTTGAGGGGCATCAAACTTGTGAATGAAGAAACTCGCAGGCTTGGCCATCTGCTGGAAAAGGAAAAGGCCGCTGGCAATCCTCTGCCGCCGCCACCTTATTCGGGCAAGCAAGTTCTTCAGAGGGGGCTAGTATTTGGGCGCCACAAGGATGCCAATGAAATCGTGCAGATGCTCATCCAGCCGTGCGGTAAGCCTGCAACTGAGAGGATTGTCTCCATTGTTGGTCCGGGGGGCATCGGGAAGACCACGCTGGCTCAGATGGTATCCAATGATGCAAGAGTCAGGCTGCATTTTGATGTCACATGTTGGGTATCCCTTTCCAGTGTTTCTAGCAAAGTGGAGCTTGCTGCAGAGATCTTAAGGTTGGCTCACCCAGCTTGGGACGGGTCTGCTGAGAAGATGCTGGATTTTCAGATGCTTCAGTCTGAGCTCCATCGGTTTGTTACATCCAAAAGGTATCTCATTATTCTAGATGATGTTTGTTGTAGCAGCACGGATGAATCCTGGCTGGACATGTTCACTCCTCTACAGTCTGCAGATATTGGGAGCAGAGTTTTGGTGACTTCTCGCACCAACACCGTGCCTCACATGCTGGGTGCATCACAGATGTACAATGTAAACCCGCTTACTAGTGACGACTGCTGGGCCCTGCTTAAGGAACATGCTTTTCCGAGTGATACCGAGGATGTCCATCCAGATCTTGAGCTGGTCGGGAGGAAAATTGCTGCAAAAATCAGTGGATTACCTTTGGCTGCCAAGTTGCTGGGAGGGGTGCTAAGAGCTTCAAGGAGTGAGTCACACTGGATGAATATCTTGGAAACAGAACTGCAAGACAACACTGTTTCCCCCGCTATGCACTTGAGCTATAAGTACCTGCCAGCACACCTCAAGCGATGCTTTGCATACTGCAGTTTGTTTCGACATGCTTATAAGTTTGATCCAGCACACTTGTCCCGTCTTTGGATTGCCGAGGGTTTTGTTCAACTGCAAGGCAGGGCTGACAAAAGGATGGAAGACATAGCTAGAGAATATTTTGATCTGCTCCTTTCACGCTCTTTTTTTCAGGAAATCAAGCTTGGACCCAAGACATACTACTTGATGCACAGTTTACTGCATGATCTTGCAAAGTCTGTTGCAGCGGAGGACTGCTTCCATATTGAAGATGGCATGAAATGTGACATCCCATCAACAGTGCGCCATTTGTCGGTCACTTTGCACAGTCTACCTGCTCTCACGAGCTTCCGTGGGCTAGAGGAGCTGCGCACCTTGTTAATCCGACCATCAATTACGTCCTCCTCCAGCACCTTCCTGGAGGATTTTGCTGTGAATTTAAAAAGTATCCTGGAGAAGTCAAAGCATTTGCGTGTTCTTGATCTCAGCGGCTATAACTCCAAAGAGTTGCCTTATTGCATCTATGAATTGCTGCACCTCCGTTACCTATCTATCCATGGCTCCATCCAAAGACTATCTGAGTCCATTGCCAAGCTTCTGCATCTGCAAACATTGTGCATCACTGGAAAATGTTCCCTTGAGAAGCTTCCTGCGAGCATTAGTATCTTGGTCAATCTGCGGCATCTTATGGTTGAAATAAAGTATACTGCAGGATTGGTAGGCATTGGCCAGCTGACAAACATGCAGGGATCACTTGAGCTCCGCATTGAGAAGAGGGAAGGACATAAACTAGAAGAGCTGAAGAACATCAATGGTCTTCGTGGGCTACTAAAAATAAAAGGTCTAGAAAATGTTTCAAGCTATGAAGAAGCCTGCAAAGCTGAGTTGAATAAGAAACTTCATCTTAATTCTCTGAATTTGGAATGGAGCTCCGCTAGTAGAAATAGCTCCCCTTGTGCTGATGCAAAGGTACTTGAAGGTCTGCAGCCTCACCAAGACATCAAGGTACTTCATATTAGAAGATATTGTGGCACCAAAGCTCCCAGCTGGCTAGAGCCGTTGCAACAACTGCGTTCCTTGCACCTTATCAATTGCAGGAGTTTATGCATTCTTCCTCCATTGGGAAATTTGGGATCACTCAGATATTTACACATGAAGGAGCTGTGTGCAATTGACCAGATTGGACAAGAGTTTTATGGCACAGGTGATGTGGCATTTCCATCTCTAAGTGTCCTTGAATTTGATGATTTCCCAAAGTTGCGTCAGTGGGCTGGCATAGAAGACAAGAACTCATTTCCATGCCTTGAAAGTTTAAGTCTGATTGATTGTCCAGAATTGATCCAAATTCCTTTGTTACCCCAAGCTACTCGTGAAGTTACCATCGAACGTACAAGGTTGATACCATATATGAGGCTTGCGCCCTTGTCTTCAAGTTCAGAAATGCTCCAGCTGGATGTTTGCGCAAGTTCTGTCGTCCTCGATAGACTACTCTACAGACATAATATAGAGTCCATTGCAGTGTTAAACATAAGTGGGGCTGAACAGCTTGTTGCTTCTGGACAACTGGGGTCTCTTGTTTCTCTGCAAAGGCTTGAGCTCTCTCAGTGTGGTCTTACTGACCAGGCTTTAAGAAGCTTTCTCCAGGATCTGCCTTGTTTGTCCTCTTTGGAGATTATAGACCTTCCTAACATAACATCGCTTCCTGTATCGGGAACAGTCAAGTTCTGCACAATGCTCACTGAGTTGTGCATTCGCAACTGCCAGTCGCTTTGTTCTCTATCCTCATTGCAGTATTTTGGTTCACTAAAATATCTGGTGGTCGAAAGATGCCCTGAAGTAACTGCAACATCTTTTCCGGTGAACCTTATGAGCCTTGCATATCTGAAGGTGCTGAGATTGTCATACTGCACAGAGCTTCAATCTTTACCAGCTCTGCCATCCTCACTGGAAACACTTCATATCTTTGGGTGCCACCCAGCGTTGTCTAGGCAGTCAAGAAACAGGAATGGGAATTATGTTGAGAAGCTTGCAGTTGCACCTAGCGTATTGATTCAGTGACAGAATATTGTGCAAGGTATGTATAAATTTCAAGTCTCTGTTTCCTCGCTAAGATCACGGCGAACGTTCGTACTATGTTATGATAACCATGTTTAATCTGTGGTGTTAATCTTTTCTCAGCGGTTCTAATCGAGAAGGTAAAATCCCCCGCATCATCATCCTTTAAGCGACGGGCTATGTCCAGGTCCGAATCCCACTTGGCCTTCTTCGGCTGCTCTTCCTTGCCATTGCCGGAAGATGCCAATTGGCGAATGCATCAGCCCACGGAAGCAGCGGGGAGGCTTCTCTTTTCGGAGAAAAAAAAGGCGGCCTTGCTGCGGTGCGAGTGGCCGCACGGGTTGGAGCCAATGGGTGGTCGTGGCCTTCACGATCTGGTCCAGATCTGCAATCACTCACCACTCGAAAGATGCCCTGAAGTAACTTCAACATATGAAGGTGTTGAGATTGTCGTACTGCACAGAGCTTCAATCTTTACCGGGTCTGTCACCCTCACTGAAAACACTTCATATCTTTGGGTGCCACCCAGCGTTGTCCAGTCTGTCAAGAAACAGGAACGGGAATTATGTTGGGAAGATTGCAATTGTACCTAGCGTCTTGGTTCAGTGACAGAATATTGTGCAAGGTAGTGTAAGAACAAATAACTCCGGCATCAGGTAAAAAAATTGGGACCCTACGTGCGTGCGTGCGTAGCCGCCTCCTCCTCCCAACCCTAGCCGCCGCCTGAGGTAGCCGCCGGGCAAGCCCGGGGCGCCAAGGATGGTGGCGGCGGGGCCTCGGTTGCCCTGCTCCTATGTGGGGAACCCCTGATCTGGAGCGGCGGCTCCATTGGCAAGGCACGGCCGGCTAACAGCCGTGCGGGTGGTGGATCCGGTGTCCCGGCCACGCGAGCGGCGGGATCCAGTGGTTGTTGGCGGCCGCCGGCGGCTTCTGCGGCTGTCGGTGTGCATGATCTGGCGCCTCCCTTCCTCCCCTCTTCGGCGTGTGGGTCAGCCTGGTCGGGCCGCACTTTCTCTTGGTCGTCGGTTCTGTACAGGAGGTGCTGCTAGTGGCGGAGATCTAATTCGGGTGAAATCCCTAGTCGGCCATGACCGGTCGCGTTTCCCTCCTTGGAGGCGTCGGTATGAACTGATCTCCTCACTTCACCTTCCCTAGGTCTCCCGGGCGAAAGACCTAACTCCGTTGGGCGGCGGCGGCGCTCATGGCGCCGTTTCCTTCTTGAAGGCGCCGCTTTGGTAACCTTGGGGGTTGGGTGGCGCTCATGGCGCCGTTTCCTTCTTGAAGGCGCCGCTTTGGTAACCTTGGGGGTTGGGTGGCGCTTGTGGGTGGTGGGTGACGGCGGTGGTGCGGCCCTTTTCTAGCATGGATTTACGTCTGTTGCTTGGAGATGGACTCGCGTAGGTGAAGGTCGTCATTTGGCTCGTGGTGGCGTCGATGGCGAAGGACCTACCAAGGTTGTCACCTCAATTTGCTCTGAAGATGGACCCGTGGAAGATGGCGGCGACGACACATGTGAGTATGTCAGACCGGTTTGAGCCCCATACCCGGCAGATGGCTCGGTCGGGGCCTCCGACTTTAGATGTTAGGCTTAGGTGAGAGGTATGGGTATGTGGCCCAGCTTGACCCCTTCATCATTTGTATAGGAGTAGTGGCAGATGCTGCCAAGATGGCGGATTCAGGCATATTTTTGTTATATTTTGTAATATCCTCAAGAATAATCAATAAAATGGCCATATGCATCTCCCAGATGCAGAGGCCGAGGGTCATCCTTCTTTCCGAAAAAAAATCAGGTAAATAAATATGTCTAGAAAATGCTTCAAGAGCCAAAACTGCAAGCAAAAACTCTTCTTGTGAGGAAAAATACAAGAGCGATTACATTCCTCCAAAATTAGCTTCGCCAGGTCAAACTACAAGTGCAAGTATGCGTTCAAAAAGTAAAACATGTCATAATCCTGCACAAATTGTTGATCTCGAGTAGTCTAGTTTAGAAGTGTTGTTGGAAAATAACAGAAGCTTCCGCACTTAAGTTGGAAAAAGACCCAACTATGAGTACCACCAAAAGAAAAAAGGACCCACTATGCTCCTTTGTTTCTTTTAGACTAAACATGTATCAGCATACAATATAATAAACAGAATATTCTCTAAATATCGTACAAAGTCAAAGAACGATCAATTTCAAACTTATGATCCAAAGCCTTATCAGCATAAGTTGGATCGTTGCAAAAACCACTTCTATGCTTCGCGAGTTCAAAGTGTAAGCATGGATATCCTATGCATAAAAAACCACTCTCGTGTCACGAGTTTTATTGAGAAACCAGACTAAAAGCATCATCTTTTCAAAATAAGCGTATTGATAAAACATTTCCAAGATAGAAGAGAAATCGCTCCAATCGTGCGAGCTTAAGTTGTCGTTAAAATAAATCAAAACACTCCAAACCCTTATGAGCGGAATCCCTAATCCCTAATCTAGCACGCCGCCGCCGCTGTGGCACTGCCCTTGCATCTCCGCCGGCCAGACTGCACGCCAAAGTTTCGATGTGGTCACCTGAAGCTGCCACCCTCTATGCCCCACAGAAGCCGCCATCCGACGCCTTCTTCCTCTACACCCCTCTGAAGCAGCCATCCGATGGTTTCATCCTCTATGCCCCTCCGACGTACCGAATCCCTCCGTAGCAACACCCCTCTCCACTGCCGCAACACCCTTCATGGCTGGACCTGCACTACTTCACATACAAAGTAAGTCCATCAATATTTATGCACAAATGGATACCTTATTATATAGCCATGATATATTTTAATATTTCATAATCATTTTATCAATTGAGGAATTTTATTGGTTTCCTTGTTTTTGTCTATAGTTCAAGGGGGTCTTTAGTTCCGGTGAGCACTCCGCTTTCTTCTCCATTTTCGTGTCATATTCGATCCATTTTCGTTTTTGGTAATATTCATTTTCGTATTTGTTTTCGGGATCTGTGTATTCATTTCCGCTTCCGGGAAAAATTCGAAAACAAATGTGGCGGCACCCAGTTCTGTTCTTTTCCGCTTCGTTTTCATCACTAGTGCATAGGTGATGCTACGCGTGGGCGTGAAAGTGACGCTACACGAGTTACATAATACCATGCAAGGTATAAATATAAATCCAAAAATTATACATGGCATATAACTTATGTAATGTTATAATTGCTCGACAAACTTTCACTTGGTTACACTACACGCGGGCACTATCTTAGCGCTACACGGTGTTAGTAGTAATGCAAGTAAGGCAGAGCTTAATAAAAAATGTTCATGTCACATCCTCTTAGGCATACAAAATTCATGTAAAATATATGATAGGACATATTCCATGTAGAAAACATATGCTCTATATTAAAACTATGTCACATAAAAACCCTCATACAAGTGAAGATAGACACAGGTGTCATATTCTTACACTGCGGAGTTAGTGTTGATACTATGTGAAGTCCAAATCTATAAAATATGGCACATACCAAATGCATTATAAAAAGCATCAAGATTATGTCAGAAAACTTCAATATCATTACGGTACACATGGGTACCATGTCAGTGTTATGCCAAGATGCTTCCACTGAATCTGCTGAGCCAGAGCCGTCAGGATGTATGTTGGGGTGTCGGAAACACGTAGGGGCACACACGTCTCGAGGCACGCATGCAAGCGGCCACCCATTTGCTTTAAGATTGGTCACTAGTTATGTCATTAACTCTTAATCGCTGCATTGGGGTCCAAGCATGCCATATTTTTGGAAGAGTTGCATGGGTCACCCTCTCCCACCTCCCATGCTTTTCTTATCTTAAAATATGAATCTATTGTATCTTTTAATCCAAAAGTCCAAATGAAGTGTCGGCCGCATATTCATGTTCGCTATAATGAGTACTTTTGAATAAGACCAATTTTGAGTACATTTAGACAATTTTTTAAAAAATTACCAACTTTCAAATATTAAAACTTGAGCATTTTGCAAAGTTTCACCAAGTTTCATTTGATTTTTTGAAACTTACTAATTTTAAAACTTACTAAATTTTTTAAAACTTGTAAAAATGTTGGAGCCCCACATGGTTTTAAATTTCAGTTCTAAAACTTATTGATTTTATCGTTCATTTTTATTAAGTTTCAACACTTGAAACATAGCGAAATTTTAAAAACATGTCAAAACTTATTCAAAATTGATCTTATTTCGAAGACCTCACAGTTCTTTATTAAAACTTAAAGCAACAAAGGTACAAAGTACATAGAGAGAGAAGGAAATACTTACAGAGAACCTAAGGGAGGGAAGCTATCCAAGAGAGAAGACTATCTCTATATTTACATTTAATCCTATGAGCTAAAAGAGAAATATCATGTACAAAGTTCCTTCTCCAAGATATCTAAAACTAGGCGTCTCATTTCTGAAGATCTTTCCATTCCTTTGAGTCCAAACATTCCATGTGGCAGTGAAAACCACTTCGAAGAAGAAAGGGAAGCCAAAGTCCCTCCTGGCAGCTGAGGCGATCATATAAGTTGACTGGTTTGGTTGGGTGATCCAAGAAATCCCAAGGTAGTTCCAAACACGTTGGCTGAAGTTTCAAGCAAAGAAGAGATGGACACGATCCTCATGACTGGACATATGGCACATTACACAGGTGTCATCTTGAATGTTCCAGTGTCGGCGTTGCATCATATCCCTGGTATTCAAATGGTCCATCAAAAGAAGCCATCCAAACACCTTAAGCTTAAGAGTGCATGAGCATTTCCAGATACCTTAAATGTAGGATATACCACCAGGTGTGAGTATTTAAACTCATAGTAGATACTTGACTGAAACTCTCCAGATTTAGATGGCCATCTCCAAATGTCCTTGCCTTCCAGATCAAGATTGACTAGAGGCAGTAAGGATTGAAGTTGGTTGAGCTCCTGGTAAGCTTCCAATAACAGAGGTAGGTGGAGATTATCAATCAGTGCAAGCAGTGCGAAAAAAAAAATCCTCAACCGTGATCATGTCATCAATGGCAAAGGAATGTAGCCGTGGGAATCATTCCTGCATAGAGATGGTAGAGCCATCCAACTTCCATCGGTCCAACCAAAGACCACAGTGTCACCCGCATGCACCTGCGGGGCAGCCAACTGACAAAATTTATCATATAAGCTCAGCACGTCCCACCATCAAAAGGATCCACAGCTCTGGGTAACTTGTGGGGCCGAGGCTCCATAGTATGAATCGTAATTGGGGTAACCCAAGGCATATCCAATTTGTTGAAGAATTTGAAAGTGAATTCGGTCACTTGGAGACCCCGGAACTACTCATGGTAAGCTCGATAGTGCAATCCCCAGTGTCAAGTACTGACAGCATCATCGCTCCGTTGTGATGAAAAGGTTAAACATATCGTACAAGAAGAAAAGTTACTGAATGGATGGTGTGTGCGCATATCATTTGCATTGTAGCCGCCTAAAGAATTCGTCTGAGATCAAAAAATAAATAAAGAGAAAGACACCGTCTTACCAAAAACGTCATATGTTGGAACTCAATTCTGTTGAAAGGCAATTCCCTAATGTTACATTCCCTCCATATACTTTGATACGAAGGGAGTATATGACATCGACAAGCACATCAAAGATGGTCAGCATTTGCAAAGGATGATCAGCAGACCAGGCTGCATCGCTGAATGAAAGTGCAACATCAAGGAGCCGGTGATTGCCAAATACTTCCTCCGTCCGAAAATACTTGTTGGAGAAAATGGATGAATCTAGACGTATTTTAGTTATAGATATATCTAATTTTATTCATTTCTTCAACAAGTATTTCGGGATAGAGGGAGTACGAGCGTGTACTCAATCCATCAGATTTGTCGGCATCTCTGAACGCTCTCCGCGGCAATTTCAAGTCAGGCAATCGTGGAACTATCTCATCTCTTGGAGCTGCTGGCAGAAGTCAGAGGGAAGACGAGACGGACATCACCGAAGTGCACCAGAAGTCCAGAAGGTGGACGCAAGTGTAGCCAGAAGTTGTTTACCTTGACCCACCCCCATCCGAGTCAGACGAGTCAGCTTTGGGTGGATGCCTCCGAACATGATGACTGCCGGAGCGGCTGGGCAGGCCCACATCGAGCCGTACGCAGGTGGCGGCGGTTGGAGAGCCAAATGGTCAGGCTGGTCATAGTGAGAGTAAGAGCAACTCCAATGGGGCGACCCATTTCGTCCGCCCGCGTCCGTTTGGATCGGCGCGGACAAAAGTGGCGGCCCAACGCGCCGACCCAAATTCATTTCAGGTCCGTGTCGCGTCCGCGCCGACGCATTTACGGTTCAAATTTGCGCCTGGAATGCGTTCTGTCGCGTCCCCACCTGGCGGCCACCCAACCGTCACCGGTCGTCTTATTTATGACGATCACCGACGGCGGGCCCACGCGTCAGCCAGTGCGCGCGTCCTTTTTTAACCACGCGTGCGGCGGGGTCGGCCTCATCCACTTCTCCCGTCCACATCTTCCCCTCCCCCCACCACTCCTTTTGCTTCCTCGCCGGCGACCGCAAACCCTAGCGCGGCCATGGGCCTCTTCGGCAGCAGCAAGGGCAAGGGCAAGGGCACTCCCGGCGCCTCATCATCCCGAGCTTCCCCTCCCTCTCCACCGCCGGCGCGTTTCCGCCCTGAACGCCGGCGCCTGCACATCCCGGTGCACCAAGCGCGGTGGCACTGGGAGTACAGGCAGCCCCTCCCCTCCCCCGACGTGACGCTGCCGCACCATTGGCATTTGGATCCAAACCGGATCCCGGTGCCGGCGGTCCCGCGGAGCCAGCGGGCGCACGACGACGAGGTGCGCCAGCGCCGCGCGCTGCTCACGCCGGAGCAGCGTCGGCTGCCAGAGTACACCGCCGACTCTCCCAACTGGGAGGCTTGGTTCGCCCTCGAACACGAGGAGCAACGGCGCTCGGGTGTCGACGCCGTCCCGCCGTCGTTCCCACCACCGCCCCCGGATGTAGAGCCGCAGGACATGGAGGCGGAGGCGGAGTACCAAGCCGCCCTCAAGGAGGCCCTGCAGCACGCGCTGGAGGCTAGCCGCATCGACGAGGACGCGCACTGGGATGGGCTGGAGCAAGCCCTTGCCCTGTCGGCGGCAGGGGACTCCGTCCACTCCCCGCTCTTCGTGCCGACGCCTCCACCGTCGCCGCCCGTCCAGCCCAAGCCGGAGCCGTCGCATAAGCACTCCCCGCCTCCACCCACTTGGCCGGAGGAGGCCTACTCATGGACGGGCCAATACCGCGAGTGGGTCAGCGCGCCTCCCATCCACTTCGCCACCACGCCGGAGGAGGAGGCGGCCCACCTCGAGCGATGGAAGGAGCACTGGCTCCTCCAGGAGCAGGCCGATGGTGAGGAGCAGATGCTACGACGCCATGCTCCAACGCGACGCGGAGGCGCTCCGGCTCGAGGAGAAGGAGGAGGAGCGCGCGCGGCTCGTCGCAATGCCGCCGCCCCAGCAGACGCTGGAGGAGGCTGCCCTGGCAGCGTACCAAGCGGCGTTCGGGTGGGCTGGCCCTGCTCCGGTCTTCATCGACCTCACCGACGACGGCGGCGTCGAGGGCAAGGGAAAGGACAAGGCCGACGACGTCTAGGGCAGCGTGGTGGGCGGCAGCAGGCGGGTGCAGACTTTTTTTAATGTTTTATTTAATGTTTATTAGATTTAGGTGGAATTTGGCCGGCGTTTGACCGGCCACTTTATGTTTAATTGTGTTTATTTATGTTTATTTCGTGCAAACTTGTTTTTTTTCATGCCGGCACATTTGGATCGGCCTCCCCGTTGGGCGGTGAAGCCGACCCATTTTAAAATGCGGACGCGCACATCCGCTGGCCGACCCAAACGGACAAAAGCGGACGAAATCGCCGTCCATTCGGGTCGCCCCGTTGAAGTTGCTCTAACTTAATTTAATGAGGCATAAATTTAATGTCATTAATATAAATCTTTCCTAGCTATGACCAGCCTCGCAGCAGCTCCAAGGCGCAGCACAGAAGTAGAGGACCACGGCTCTCCACGTCACCCATCAACCATCTCGCCCACGCACAACCATGCCCGTACCGTGCGACAGCTTTCTATCTCTTTTTGTTTGTCTACACCAACCTTCTCCCCCATTTTTTATACTTTCTCCGTTTCAGTTTACAAATTCTACGTGTATATCTAGGTTGCTAATTTTATCATCCTAATATAAATTATATAACACAAAAATTATAATTTTTAAAAATAAAATATCTGAAGTTTATATTAGTACATTTTTGTAATATATGACTTGTATTAGGTTGGTTAAATTGACGACCTAAAGGTACGCGCATGCCCTGTAAACTAAGGGAGAGGGAGTACTGATGATAGTACTTTACTGCTGCGCGTATCTGGATATTATCTCCTGGAACGCTGGATCATCCCCGTACCACCTACATCCGGTCCTAGTACAACTGTTCTGTCTTACTAGAATAATGAAAGTGTCCACATAAGAATGCCTTTGTCGTCGAATACGTATCAAACCTTGCATTTGATCCGCCCAATCCATAAGGAAACCGGGCCACCGGACAGAGTTGAGCGAGCCAAGGGCGCGTTTATTTTAGTTTTATTCTTCTCAAAATAGCAGGTAGCAGTGAGGTGCGTGCCAAAATTGCTAGATCTCCGTTCTCCGGATTTTAATTTGACCGTGTTTTTTTTCCGAAGGAATTTGACAAAGTGATGATATAAGCACCAAATAACAATTATTCAGGTTTAAAATTAACCCTGAAGGTAGATGTAGAGGTAGCGTGCCGACCGCGATCACATCGACTTTGAAACCATTTCCCACGTGCATCGTCACCTCGTCCTTAGCCAATCTTCGCTTAATCCCTAGTCCCTGTTTCGAGTTGGAAATATTAGCAACAGAACCAGTATCAAATACCTAGGTGCAACTGCGAGCATTAGTAAGGTACACATCAATAACATGTATATCACATATACCTTTGTTCACCTTGACATCCTTTTTATCCGCTAAATACTTGGGGCAGTTCCGCTTTTAGTGACCAGTCTGCTTGCAGTAGAAGCACTCAGTCTCAGGCTTAGGTCCGGATTTGGGTTTCTTCTCTTGAGCAGCAACTTGTTTGCCGTTATTCTTGAAGTTCCCTTCTTCTTCCCTTTACCCTTTTTTCTTGAAACTGGTGGTCTTATTGACCATCAACACTTGATGCTCCTTTTTGATTTCTACCTCAGCAGCCTTTAGCATTGCGAAGAGCTCGGGAATAGTCTTGTCGATCCCTTGAATATTATAGTTCATCACGAAGCTCTTGTAGCTTGATGGCAGTGATTGAAGAATTCTGTCAATGACACTATCATCAGGAAGATTAACTCCCAGAACTATTCTCTTTCATCTTGCAGCTATAGAACTTATTGGAGACTTCATATATCTCACTCTGGGCATTTGCTTGAAATATTAACTTCAACTCCTGGAACATCTCATATGCTCCATGACGTTCAAAACGTCGTTGAAGTCCCGGTTCTAAGCCGTAAAGCATGGCACACTGAACTATCGAGTAGTCATCAGCTTTGCTCTGCCAGACGTTCTTAACGTCGTCAGTTGCATCTGCAGCAGGCCTGGCACCCAGCGGTGCTTCTAGGACGTAATTTTTCTTTGCAGCAATGAGGATAATCCTCAAGTTATGGACCCAGTCCGTGTAATTGCTACCATCATCTTTCAACTTAGCTTTCTCAAGGAATGCATTAAAATTCAACGAAACAACAGCACAAGCCATCTATCTACAAACAAATATAGACAAGCAAAATACTATCAGGTACTAAGTTCATGATAAATTTAAGTTTAATTAATCATATTACTAAAGAACTCCCACTTAGACAGACATCCCTCTAATCATCTAAGTGATCACGTGATCCAAATCAACTAAACCATGTCCGATCATCACATGATATGGAGTAGTTTTCAATGGAGAACATCACTATGTTGATCATATCTACTATATGATTCACGTTCGACCTTTCGTTCTCAGTGTTCCGAGGCCATATCTGTATATGGTAGGCTCGTCAAGTTTAACCTGAGTATTCTGCGTGTGCAACTGTTTTGCACCCGTTGTATTTGAACGTAGAGCCTATCACACCCGATCATCACGTGGTGTCTCAGCACGAAGAACTTTCGCAATGGTGCATACTCAGGAAGAACACTTATACCTTGAAATTTAGTGAGAGATCATCTTATAATGCTACCGTCACTCAAAGCAAAATAAGATGCATAAAGGATAAACATCACATGTAATCAATATAAGTGATATGATATGGCCATCATCATCTTGTGCTTGTGATATCCATCTCCGAAGCACCGTCATGATCACCATCGTCACCAGCGCGACACCTTGATCTCCATCATAGCATCGTTATCGTCTCGCCAACTATTGCTTCTACGACTATCGCTACCGCTTAGTGATAAAGTAAAGCAATTACAGGGCGATTGCATTGCATACAATAAAGCGACAACCATATGGCTCCTTCCTGTTGCCGATAACTCGGTTACAAAACATGATCATCTCATACAATAAAATATAGCGTCACGTCTTGACCATATCACATCACAACATGCCCTGCAAAAACAAGTTAGACGTCTTCTACTTTGTTGTTGCAAGTTTTACGTGGCTGCTACGGGCTGAGCAAAAACCGTTCTTACCTACGTATCAAAACCACAACGATAGTTCATCAAGTTACTCCTGTTTTAACCTTCTCAAGGACCGGGCGTAGCCACACTCGGTTCAACTAAAATTGGAGAAACTGACACCCGCCAGCCACCTATGTGTAAAGCACGTCGGTAGAACCAGTCTCGCGTAAGCGTACGCGTAATGTCAGTCTGGGCTGCTTCATCCAACAATACCGCCGAACCAAAGTATGACATGCTGGTAAGCAGTATGACTTGTATCGCCCACAACTCACTTGTGTTCTACTCGTGCATATAACATCTACGCAAAAACCAGGCTCTGATACCACTATTGGGGAACGTAGTAATTTAAAAAAAATTCCTACGCACACGCAAGATCATGGTGATGTATAGCAATGAGAGGGGAGAGTGTTGTCCATGTACCCTCGTAGACCGAAAGCGGAAGCGTTAGCACAACGCGGGGTATGTAGTCGTACATCTTCACGATCCGACCGATCAAGTACCGAACGTACGGCACCTTCGAGTTCAGCACACGTTCAGCTCGATGACGTCCCACGAACTCCGATCCAGTAGAGCTTTGCGGGAGAGTTCCGTCAGCACGACGGCGTGATGACGGTGTTGATGATGCTACCGACGCAGGGCTTCGCCTAAGCACCGCTACGATATTACCGAGGTGGAATATGGTGGAGGGGGGAACCGCACACGGCTAAAAGATCAAGAGATCAATTATTGTGTCTAGGGTGCCCCTGCCCCGTATATAAAGGAGCAAGGGGGGAGGTGCGGCCGGCCAGAAGAAGGCGCGCCAGGAGGAGTCCTACTCCCACCGGGAGTAGGACTCCCTCCCTTCCTTGTTGGATTAGGGGAAGGGGGAAAGAGGAGAGAGAGAGAGGAAGGAAAGGGGGGGCGCCGCCCCCCTCTCCTTGTCCTATTCGGACTAGGGGGGAGGGGTGCGCGGCCCCTACCCTGGCCACCTCTCCTCTTCTCCACTAAGGCTCACTATGGCCCATTAAGCCCCCGGGGGGTTCCAGTAACCTCCCGGTACTCCAGTAAAATCCCGATTTCACCCGGAACACTTCCGATATCCAAATATAGGCTTCCAATATATCAATCTTCATGTCTCGACCATTTTGAGACTCCTCGTCATGTCCGTGGTCACATCCGGCATACCCAACAACCTTCGGTAATCAAAACTCATAAACTCATAATACAACCGTCATTGAAACTTTAAGCGTGCGGACCCTACGGGTTCGAGAACTATATAGACATGACCGAGACACGTCTCCGATCAATAACCAGTAGCGGAACCTGGATGCTCATATTGGCTCCTACATATTCTACGAAGATCTTTATCGGTCAAACCGCATAACAACATACGTTGTTCCCTTTGTCATCGGTATGTTACTTGCCCGAGATTCGATCGTCGGTATCTCAATACCTAGTTCAATCTCATTACTGGCAAGTCTCTTTACTCGTTATGTAATGCATCATCCCGTAACTAACTCATTAGTCACATTGCTTGCAAGGCTTATAGTGATGTGCATTACCGAGAGGGCCCAAAGATACCTCTCTGACATTCGGAGTGACAAATCCTAATATCGAAATACGCCAACTCAACAAGTACCTTCAGAGACACCTGTAGAGCTCCTTTACAATCACCCAGTTACATTGTGATATTTGGTAGCACACAAAGTGTTCCTCCGATAAACGGGAGTTGCATAATCTCATAGTTGTAGGAACATGTATAGGTCATGAAGAAAGCAATAGCAACATACTAAACAATCAAGTGCTAAGCTAACGGAATGGGTCAAGTCAATCACATCATTCTACTAATGATGTGATCCCGTTAATCAAATGACAACTCATGTCTATGGTTAGGAAACATAACCATCTTCGATTAATGAGCTAGTCAAGTAGAGGCATACTAGTGATATTATGTTTGTCTATGTATTCACACATGTATTATGTTTCGGGTTAATACAATTCTAGCATGAATAATAAACATTTATCATGATATAAGAAAATAAATAATAACTTTATTATTGCCTCTAGGGCATATTTCCTTCACCCCTTTGAGAGGTTCATTGGAGTCCTAAAGAAATATGTCTGTAACCGTGCTAGGCCAGAAGAAAGCATCTCCATGGGCCATCAAACAGAGGATGTCATTGGGTTTTGTGTTGACTTCATTGACTTTAAGAAGATAGGTCTCCCTCAATCGCGGTATGATGGGAGACTAGGTGGAAAAGGCACACTAGGAGGGGACTCAATAATATGTAGGGACGGGCATACGTGGTCTCAAGCACACTACACGATTCTACAGAATTCTACCTTGGTGACCCAGTATATCGATGAACACAAGAACATTCTGCGTTCCAAACACCCAGACCAGTGTGACGACTGAATTACATGTGAACACATCAGGAGTTTTGATAGTTGGTTCCAAACACGTCTTAGGTGTGACAACACTGTTTCTGATGGCTTGTACTCATTGGCAAGGGAACCATCTTCGACTGTAATGACTTACAAACGGTACGAGATAAATGGGAATACATTTTACACGATCGCCCAAGATCAAAAGAGCACCAACCAAAACAGTGGTGTCCGCTTTGACGCAGCAACCAAGAGGGGAAAGGACACATATTATGATTACATAGTGGACATATGGAACTGGACTATGGATATGATATTAAGGTCCCTTTGTTTAAGTGCAAATGGGTCAATTTATCAGGAGGCGGGTACAGGTAGACCCACAGTACGGAATGACAACATGGGATATGAACAATCCGGGGTACACAAACGAACCATTCGTCCTAGCCAATGATGTAGCACATGTTTTTTATGTGAAGGACATGTCTACCAAACTGAGAAAAAGAAAAGATAAGGAAGCGGATACATCATACGATGAGCCATAGCGCCACATAGTTCTTTCAGGAAAAAAAGACATCGTGGGATTGGAGGGCAAGACAGACATGTCTGAAAATGATGAAAAGTTTCATGAAATTCCTCCCTTCAAAGTCAAGGCTGACCCAAGCACCATGTTAAACGATGAAGATTATCCATGGTTACGGCGCAATAAGCAAATGATACAAGCGAAGATAAAGTGAAGACTTTTTATCCACAACTATTTTGATGATGCCTTTGATCTAGAATATCACTACAGTTACATGTGAACAAATGAAATCCTTTTGTAATAGATGAGTTTTTGTCCGAAACCCTGATACTTCCAAAGAGATTTTCTGTTTTGTACATGAAGTGCATCCAGTTTTTGTCGTAGCCCTCTCAACTTTTTAGCACATGCTATGTGGGTGAAATGATGATACACATGAGAGCCTGAAATGTAGAAGGCCACATAATACATTAGTATGGAACTAAATGATTTAGCATGCCATCCCAATATATGCTTAATTTTGAAATAGCCAATTCATGTAGCCGAAGATGATTTTTTTAAACAAATTGGATGTCCCTTTGACATTAATGATAGGAGATAAACTAGAGTAAAATTTGGATATTAAATTGAATTCATGTATGAGGGTGTAGAAATGAGAAAGATTAACAATAGCAAGTCACAACCTAGCCGTGCAACGGGTCACTTTGCTAGTTAAAAAGTAAACAAACAAGCTCGAGAGAGAAGACCGTGGCAACAACGCTGCCGACAGAATGCACATAGCGGTCAGCTCCATGTTATGTTATGGATTGGCAGGAAGGAAAGTGCCGCGCCATTGTCCCTCGGGCCTGGCTGGTTAGAAACGGTCGACTCAGCCGTCTCTAGCATACAGACGCAGAGAGGTGCTTTAATCACCGTGCGGTGCGGGCTCAATAGTATCAGCAATGAATCAAACAATCCGAAAACCCAAAAAGCTGCATCTAACGGGCTGTATGGACTTATTGCAGGTGGACAAACACCTCCTAGGCAACAGGTGTGTTTGTGCAAGGACTAAGAGCATCTCCAGCCGAACCCCAACAGGCCCCCTAGGCCCCTCTTTTGTTGGCGGCGCCGAAAATTCGGCCCAGCCGCACCCCCAGAAGCCCAATTTTCGTCGGCTCGGGCCGATTTTGGCGCCGACGGACCCAGGCCGAACCCGACGCGCTGGAGGGCGCCGGGGGAAATGTTTTTGGCGCGAAAGAATAGCGGGCCCGCCGAGTCAGCGACTCCGGCTCATCGTCGTCCTCATCGCCTCGATTTCCCGCGAGGAATCAATGCCCAAGGCTAACGCCGGTCAGCCTTCCGCCGATTCCCCACGGGCGGCGCAGTAATGGCACGGCGACTCGCCATTCCCCTCCCGCCATGCGTACACACACGTCTGCCTCCCCTCCGACAGCTATAAAAGGGCACCCCTCCTCGTCGGTGGACGCACACTCCATCGCCCTCTCCCTCTCCCTCTTCTCATCGGCTCCCTTCTCGTCTCTCCCCGCGCCACCAACCTCCGATGGGTGAGCGGTCCCCCGGCGACGCTGCGGCGGCCAACGGCTTCGGTCGCCGCACGCTGCATGAGTGGGAGGCGCACCTCCTCCACGAGGCCAACTACCCGGCGCCGCCGGACATGCTCGCGCCGGGGAGGTGCAGGCTTAGCGCCGGAGGCGTCCCAGTCCCCCCGTGCACCGACGCCGAGCACCCCGGCCACTTCCACGACGAGATCGAGCGCATCCGGGCGTCCATGCCGGAGGAGGTGCGCGACCGCCCGGAGTACGCCGCCGACAACAACAAGAGCTGGGCATCGTACTTCCAACGCCGCCACGAGGAGCAGCTTGCCTCCACCAACAGCGCGCCGGCGAGGGGACGCCACAACGCCGACGGCCGCCATTTGTGGTGAGGTGTCCCCGGGCGCACACTGCACGCCGTCCTCGAGCACCTCGATGGCGGCAACGAGCCGCCGCTCCAGCAGTACCCGGTGGCCCAGGCGCTTGTCCCCTGCCGGAGCGGCGGCATCTAGATGCCGCGGCGTATGGCGGGTTTGTCGTCGTCGTCCTCCTCCTTCTCCCCCGGCTCGCCGCCGCTGGCCAATGTTAAGCACGGGCCCGTGGAGATGCCGCTCGGGAGGCGCACCCGCGGCTTCGTCATCAACGAGGGCGGCGTTAGTCCTCCTCCTCCCGCGTTGTCAAGCCCAAGACGGAGCCGGGCCTCGTCGCCGTCAAGAACGAGTACGACGACCTGGCCGCCCTGAAGTGGGCGCGGGAGGACGCGCAAAGCTGGAGATAGATTGCCAGCGCTGTGCCCTCGATGAGATCGCCGCCCGGCGCCACGGCCGCGACGAAGGTGGCGTCATCGTCCTCGAGGACAGTGACGAGGACGCGCCACCGCCTCCACCGAAGCCCATCCGCCAAGGCGACGCAGGGCAGGGGAGCAGCAAGACGGCGGCGTGAAGAAGGAGGAGGGTGACGACTACAGCGCCTTCGGCGCGTTCTTCGGCCTGTAGGGCGGGCGGGGGCGGCGGCGCATGTTTTAGTTTCTTTTTTCATGTTTTTAAGACTTTAATGTACAAATATTAATGGAAAATTGCCTTTTTTTGGAAAGATGCTCTAACACAAGCGAGGATGAATGTTTTCTCGGAGAAATTTGAGAAATTGCAGCGTCACTGAAGTTATGATTTGGCCGGGGTAATACTTGCCATGTGCCTGCGTGGGCGAACGATCGGCAGCGACGTCGCTCTCAGCGGGGCAGGCGTCGAGACGGTCGGCAGCAACGGGGATCTGGTGGGGGTAGCGTGCGCGTCGTGAAAGCGGTACGTGCATGTGCCTGTGGTAGTGCAGGCACATATTATTGGGGACATGCAAAGAAAAGAGAAAAATATAAAAGAGGTGCTGATGGCATGATAATCACGCCGTGAACGATCAAAGTGGCAATATCCTACGGCCATGGACATAGTTGAAAGGACGTACGTACTCTTTTCAACGGAAAAAGTCCATTTTAAACCCTGAACCCGTAGAGGTTCGGCGAAACGAACCCTCGAGTCAAAATCTCGGTCGATTGCACCCTGAACTCTGTAATCTCGGTCTAAATCAAACCTTCGGGTCGTTTGGATGGCCAGGATTGGTGGCATTTCGCAGAGGGCATACACCTGCTTCCAATTCCGTAGGGAGGCTTCCAATTCCGTAGGGAGACGTACGTACCCTTTTCAACGGGAGCTGGGCAGCTGGGCCGAACCTGTGGCGCTGCGCATCCAAGCTGCCGTGGTGGGGGCGCCCGGCCACGGCACGAGCGACGCCTCGTCGTTGTCCGGTGTTTCCATCAGCTGGGCCTTTATAAACAGCGCCCCCACCGCAAACCCCATCAACGAGTCACACCTCCCTACGGAATTGGAAGCCCGCCGCCGGCTGCCGCTCCGCCCCTTTCGCTCGCGCGCTTCCACCGGCGCGGGCGAGGCCGAAGCAGGGGCATCGGCGGCGGCGTCGGCGGCGGCGCCGAAGCAAGCCGGCCGTGCTCAAGTGCTGGACCAAGATGGAGGCGGCAGGGGATGGCTCCATGGGCATGTTCGGAGGAACGCCGGATGCCGCCGCCGCCATCGGCAGGTAACAAATGGATCAATTCCCACCACTCCCCTCTCTGCTTCCGCGTTCCCGGCGCGTTTTATCTCACCGCCCCCCCTCGCCGGCGGCGCCTAGCATAGAGTAGAATCGAGCCCAATCGCGGCGGAGTCGAAGGAACGCCGAAACCGGTCGAGGTTCTAGGTCGCCGCCCGCTCCCGCCTCCGCCCCTTTGCCGCGCTCTCCACACTTCCACCACCCGCCCGCCCAGCATTCCATAGCTGCGCCTCCGCCAGGCCGCGGATCGTCGTACCTGCGCGCCCGCTGCTGCCGCAGTTCTCCGGGTCCCTGTTCCCCCGCGCCGAGCAACTAGGCCACCCGCCCCCCCCCCCCCTCCCCCCCGGCCGCGCGTGGTCGCATCGCCCTGCCGCCGGCCTATCGCCGCGAGGATTAGTAGGTGCGGGAGGACTAGCCGGCGGGCGAAATGACTACCCACAACCAGTACTAGAATTATGCTAATTTTTTACAAACAGTACTAGAATTATGCAATTTGAGTCATCCCAAATGGTTTTTAACAATGCGATGGACCTGCCATTGAACAGATCTGCCGAGGTTGCTGGTCTCCTGAACAAGTTGGTGAATGGTCTGGGAGCAGCAGTTATGGACATCCCCAGCGACGAATTCACAATCCATCCATCAACTGACCTTTTAATACAAGCCCTGCAGAATTACTCTTGCAACACATATTTGGTGGAGCCAGTGCATCACACCACTGATCCTTGCTCTCACATGGTCGATTGCTGGGCAGCCAAGCTCAAGAAAGATGCAGAAATGATACGCCGAGGTGAAAAGGGTGGGAAATACATATTCCTCCTGAATAACACATATGATGTTTTGCAAATGCTGCAGCCTCCAAGTGCCTCTTTCGCCGGTGTTGAAGAATTGGAGAGTAGGCTCACATCAATGGTCGAGCTGTACAAGAAGTGCTACTTGGATGAGTGTTGGGCTCCTCTGCATCGCTTAAACTTGGACATGTTTGCTGCTGAATTTCGTGCCATCTGTGACTGCCAGTCGACATGGAAGGTTACGGCTGAGCTCAGGTACAAACTGCGGCAGGAGATTGTGGATTTCGTTGTTCCACCGTATGAGGTGTCCTTGTGTGATCGAAGCGGAGGTTCGGGGCTGTCTTTTCCGCTGAAACGACTGGTGTTCGGAGGGAAGAAACAGAAGAAGAGGTACTATACTGGTGCCCAACTGGAAGGGAAGATAAGAGGATTGTTTGAGGGATGAGCAATCTCCTCTCCTGTCATGATCTTGATAGTTGCACCTGTGCCTGTATATCTTTCTCTCTTTGGAAAGGTGGGTTCGGTCTGTAATGCCATGAGTTAGATGCCATTGTCATGCTGCAGTTGCCGTGATGTGATAGTTTTAGTCTTTTAGAGACCAGAGTTGTGGTTGCCAAGGCGTTTTTGTTCGAAACCTTGATATGTGTATGTTTGACATGTATGACTCATTGGTTGCAAGTTGGAATATAAATGAAATTGATCACACACACTATTCTCATGTACTAGTAGTGTGATTTTCTTTCCTCTGCATTTTCTGTCCTCCGTGTTGCTCTGCAGATATTGTTTCTCGGCCACCATTTAGTGTAGGCGTCGAACCATTTTTATCAGTACTTTGTCCAATTAGTTTCTGGGGAACGGAGGTCTCGCTCGCTGCTATTTTAATAACGAAGAAAAGAATCAAATAAATCAACTTGTCTAGGCTCGCGCAACTCTGTCCGGCTGTGGGAGTGATGAATATCTGGAACGACCGAGACTGGGTTTAGACTCAGTTGGCGAACATAGAGCAACTCCAACGAGCTGACCCAAACAGACGGCGATTTTGTTCGCTTTTTATTCGTTTGGATCAGCTAGCGGACACGGACGTCCGTTTTTTCATTTGGGTCGGCGTATGCGCCCAACGCTGACCCGACCCATTTTGACGGCACCGACAAAAAAAAGTATATGCATATTCAAAATAAAAACAACTTAATTAAACATTAAAGCCGCCCAGGAAGGCCTGGCCTGCGAGAGTCCATGCGTCCACACATTAGCATTAAATAAAATTAAAAACAACCTAAACTACGAGGCGGCGCGCTGCCCTAGGCGTCATCGTCGTCGTCGTTTTCGGGGTCGGTGAGGTCGAGCGTCGGCGCAGGGCCGGCCCAGGGGAGTGCAGTGTTCCAGGTGGCGGCGATGTTGGCCGCGGGCAGCTGTGCCGCTGCAGGAAGTGCCGGCGCCGGGGGCTGTGTGGCCGCCTGTGCTGCCGCGACATGACGTGCCTCCTCCTCGGCCTCGCGCTGCTCCTCCTCGAGGTCGCGCTCGAGCATCTCCTCGTACTAGCCGCGACGGCGCTCCTCGGCCAGCCGTCGCTGGCGCCATTGCTCGAGGTACGCCGCCTCCTGCGCCGGCGTCGCCCCCATCCAGATCGGCGGGGCGCTGACCCACTCACGCACTACTCCCGTCCAGGAGTAGCGCTCGATGGGCTCCGACTCCGGCTGCGGCTCTGGCTCGGCTTTCACGTGGCAGCGGGAAGGGGGCCATCAGCGGGACCACGTAGTCGCCCGCTGCGGAGAGGGCAATGGCATGTGCCATGGCCGCCTCGTACCGAGCCTCCTCTTCCTCTGCCGCCTCCGCCCTGCGCCGCTTGTCCTCCTCGCTTTCCCGGTAGACCGCCGCAAGGGTCGCCTGGTCCTCCTCGCGGACGATGAGCGGCGGCGGCGGCACGCTGCGGTCGACCTCGCGCACGCCGCGTCGCTTCGCCTCCTCGTGCTCGAACGCGAACCATCTCACCCAGTTGGGCGAGTCGGTTGCGTAGGCGGGGTCGCGGCGCTGCTCCGGCGTCAGTAGAGCCCGCCGGCAACGCACCTCCTCCATGTGCGCCCTAGTCGACCACGGCGCTGCCGGCACTGGGATCCTCTCCGGATCCAGATGCTAGTCGTGCGACAGGGTGGCGTCGGGGTACGGCAGCGGCACGCGGTGCTGCCAGTGCCCCTCCGCCTGGTGCACGGGCACGTTCACGCGCAGCCTCTGCCGGTGAGCCGGCGCCGGCGAAGGTGGGAGGAACTCCGCGGGGAAAGGGACGGCGGGGGCCTTGTCCTTGGCCTTGCTGCTGCTGGCGCCGGAGAAGAGCCCCATCTCGCTGTGGTGGTGGCTAGGGTTTGCCGGCGACGGGGGAGCAGAGTGGGCTGGATGTGGACTGGGAAGTGGATGAGGACGGCCCCGCCGCACGGTCGGCTTAAAAAAGGACGACCACCGTCGCTGACGCATGGGCCCGAGGTCATAAATTAAGCTAGCCAGGTTGGCCGCGGGCAGTTGGACGACCGCCAGGTGAGGAAGCGGCGGACACTGAGAAGGTGCGTGTGGCGTCCGTTCCGCATTCACGCCGACGCATTTGGAACGCAAATTTGCACCGCAAATGCGTCGGCGCGGACGCGAAGCGGACACGATTTGGGTTTGGGTCGGCGTGTTGGGCCTCCACTTTTATCCGTGCCGACCCAAACCGACGGCGGCGGACGATATGGGTCGGCCCATTGAAGTTACTCTTAGAGACCAAATTATGTCCTACAGCGATGGTCTCGTGTATGTTCTTTCATGTGCATTTTCCATCCTTCGGGTTGCACTGCAAACGTTGCTTCTTGGCCGCACGGTGTCAGGCAGAGCCACCATTTAGGCCAACTTCAACGCACGATTGCTTTTGATCCGCTCTCCTCCGATCGGATTGAAACGGACAGAAAAAATAGTCCAACGAGCGAATACAAACGGATACGTTTATTTTTTGTCCGCCCGCAACCCATTTTTGGCCGGATTTGTGTCGAAACGGATAGGACGCGGCCATGCGTGACACCGACCTTGTCCTTTCCCTGGCCCGGGCACAACCTCCCCCTTGTCCCCCCAAAACCTTTCCGTCCTCCCGCCATGGTGACCGAGCCAAAGGACGCCGCCACCTCCGCCGTCCCGGCCGCCACTGCCGCCGGCCCCACGAAGATGAAGAAGCCCAAGAAGGTGCTCATGCCGACGGAGCTTGCCTGAGAACTCGCGAAGAGGTGAGGCCGTAGGGCCAATGCGGTGGAGAGGAGAGCCGTCGTCCATGCCACCATCGACACCACCGTCGCGCAACATAGGGCCGCTGTGGAGGATAACGAGGCCCTCGTCGCCAAGGCCACGTAGGCAGCGGCGCAGTAGGCCCTCCTCCTGCTAGTGTTCAACCGACCCACACCGGCCATGAACTAGGGCCGCGAGACTATGCCCGTTTTTTGCACGCTGGCTAGTGTGCCGGCATGAACCGTGGGTGATATTTTTCGTAGGCTGACATCATTGCCAGCCGCTGGCGCTCTGACCGGCATGAACTATGGCCGCGGGTCCTAATTTCAGTTTTCATTTTTTTTGGCAAAAAATTCAGACGACCAGACCAAATGTGTCCGCCGGTTGGGCGCACTGCCAGCGCAAAACATACAAACGGCTGGACAACGCCCCCTTTGAGCTACCCAAACAGACATAATCCGGACAATACGAGTGTCCGTTTGGGGCAGTCCGTTGGAGTTGGCGTGTCGAACCATTTAGAGCTTCTACAACCGGACTTGGCATATCGGACCCCTCAAACGACCGCAGACGCGACCGACCATGTCCGCAGACAGTGCCCATGCCTCAAACTTGGTGCTATGCATCCGAGTCTCTCATATTTTATCCCCTAGATCAATGCAAATTATGCAAAATAAACCTAAGTACTACGCAACGCTAGCCACTACGCTTCGTCGTCGGAGATGTCCACGACGTCGGTGCCGGGCGCCGGGTGGATGGGCCCGTAGGAGGTCTCTGGGCCTCCTCCTCCTCGTCATCCATATACGCGAGCATCTCCTCGACTTCTCCTGCGTGCTCTGCCTCCTGACGCTGACGACGTCTGTCCTCCACCTCCGATTCTGACTGGAAGGAATTGAGGATCGCCTGCAGATCCGCGTCCCCCACATACTCCTCCGGCTCCTCCTCCTCCTCCTCCTCCTCCTTGTCGACCCCCTCCTCCACCACCACCACCTCCAAGTCCTCCTCCGGATCCAACGCATCCGGAGGGAGCCCTGTGGTGATCCGGGCTTCACGCCTTACCAGGATCTGCTCGCGGAGCTGCAGCCAACGCTCCCGCGTTAGATATTGGTAGCTCCTAACCCAAGTCTACTCAAGGAGCTGCAACTGGTGCTCCAGTGTGAGATATGGGTACCCTCCTAACCTGGATCTGCTCAAGGAGTTGCAGCCAGCACTCCTGCGTTAGATATGAGTAGCTCCTAACCACTACTACTGGTGGCTAATGGTGAGTGGAAAGTGGCGACGGCGACGGATGGGTAGGGTTTCGGTGTCGCTGCCCGGCTTAAATAGTTAGGCTACGCACTGCGCGACCCCGTCGGAGCGGCGCCATTGGTCCATCAGAGGAGACGAGCTTCAAACACCGGGTTTCGAAGTAATTTTTGTGGGACCCCATCGTCAGTCCGACATAGCGGTCGCGCCCATTTATGCCCCCCCCCCCACATTTGGGCTGGATATGAGGGGTGCAGGTCAGTTCGGACGTTTGAGGCGTCTGTCTGGGTTGCTTTTTTGTGGCCATCACTAACGAGACTGGCCGCACCGGTGTTTGAGACGGGTTTGAGGCGCCCAACTATAGATGCTCTTGCGTTGAGCATGAACATTATATCTGGATCTTGTTTGATGCGAGACGGTTATTCATTTAAATCAGAGAATAATGGCTGTTCTATTTATATGAGTAATATCTTTTATGGTCATGCACCCTCGAAGAGTGGTCTATTTTTATTAAATCTCGATAGTAGTGATACACATATTCATAATGTTGAAGCCAAAAGATGCAGAGTTGATAATGATAGTGCAACTTATTTGTGGCACTTCCGTTTGGGTCATATTGGTGTAAAGCGCATGAAGAAACTCCATACTGACGGACTTCTGGAATCACTTGATTATGAATCACTTGGTACTTGCGAACCGTGCCTCATGGGCAAGATGACTAAAACGCCATTCTCCGGAACTATGGAGCGAGCAACAGATTTATTGGAAATCATACATGCCGACGTATGAGGTTCAATGAACATTGAGGCTCGCGGCGGGTATCGTTATTTTCTCACCTTCAGAGATGATTTAAGCAGATATGGGTATATCTACTTAATGAAACACAAGTCTGAAACATTTGAAAAGTTCAAAGAATTTCAGAGTGAAGTTGAAAATCATCGTAACAAGAAAATAAAGTTTCTATGATCTGATCGTGGAGGAGAATATTTGAGTTACGAGTTTGGTTTATATTTGAAACAATGCGGAATAGTTTCGCAACTCACGCCACCCGGAACACCACAACGTAATGGTGTGTCCGAACGTCGTATTCATACTTTACTTGATATGGTGCGATCTATGATGTCTCTTACTGATTTACCGCTATCATTTTGGGGTTATGCTTTAGAGACGGCCGCATTCACGTTAAATAGGGCACCATCAAAATCCGTTGAGACGACGCCTTATGAACTGTGGTTTGGCAAGAAACCAAAGTTGTCGTTTCTTAAAGTTTAGGGCTGCGATGCTTATGTGAAGAAACTTCAACCAGATAAGCTCAAACCCAAATCAGAGAAATGTGTCTTCATAGGATACCCAAACGAGACTATTGGGTACACCTTCTATCACAGATCTAAAGGCAAGACTTTTGTTGCTAAATTCGGATCCTTTCTAGAGAAAGAGTTTCTCTCGAAAGAAGTGAGTGGGAGGAAAGTAGAACTTGATGAGGTAACTGTACGTGCTCCCTTATTGGAAAGTAGTTCATCACAGAAAGCGTTTCATGTGACAACTACACCAATCAGTGAGGAAGCTAATGATATTGAGCATGAAACTTCAGATCAAGTTACTACCGAACCTCGTAGGTCAACCAGAGTAAGATCCGCACCAGAGTGGTACGGTAATCCTATTCTGGAGGTCATGTTACTTGACCATGGCGAACCTACGAACTATGAGGAAGCGATGATGAGCCCAGATTCCGCAAAATGGCTTGAGGCCATGAAATCTGAGATGGGATCCATGTATGAGAACAAAGTATGGACTTCGGTTGACTTGCCCAATGATCGGCAAGCCATCGAGAATAAACTGATCTTCAAGAAGAAGACTGACGCTTATGGTAATGTAACTGTCTACAAAGCTCGACTTGTTGCAAAATGTTTTCGACAAGTTCAAGGAGTTGACTATGATGAGACTTTCTCACCCGTAGCGATGCTTAAGTCTGTCCGAATCATGTTAGCAATTGCCGCATTTTATGATTATGAAATATGGCAAATGGATGTCAAAACTGCATACCTGAATGGATTTCTGGAAGAAGAGTTGTATATGATGCAACCAGAAGGTTTTGTCGATCCAAAAGGTGCTAACAAAGTGTGCAAGCTCCAGCGATCTATTTATGGACTGGTGCAAGCCTCTCGGAGTTGGAATAAACGCTTTGATAATATGATCAAAGCATATGGTTTTATACAGACTTTTGGAGAAGCCTGTATTTGCAAGAACTTGAGTGGGAGCTCTGTAGCATTTCTGAAATTATATGTAGAAGACATATTATTAATTGGAAATGATATAGAATTTCTGGAGAGCATAAAAGGATACTTGAATAAAAAAATTCAATGAAAGACCTCGGTGAAGCTGCTTACATATTAGGCATCAAGATCTATAGACATAGATCAAGACGCTTAATTGGACTTTCACAAAGCATATACCTTGATAAAGTTTTTGAAAAAGTTCAAAATGGATCAAGCAAAGAAAGGGTTCTTGCCTGTATTACAAGGTGTGAAGTTGATTCAGACTCAATGCCCGACCACAGCAGAAGATAAAGAGAAAATGAAAGATGTTCCCTATGCTTCAGCCATAGACTCTATCATGTATGCAGTGCTGTGTACCAGACCTGATGTATGCTTAGCAATAAGTTTAGCAGGGAGGTACCAAAGTAATCCAGGAGTGGGTCACTGGACAACGGTCAAGAATATCCTGAAATACCTGAAAAGGACCAAGGATATGTTTCTCATTTATGGAGGTGACAAAGAGCTAGTCGTAAATGGTTACGTCGATGCAAGCTTTGATACAGATCCGGACGATTCTAAATCGCAAACCGGATACGTGTTTATATTGAACGGTGGAGCTGTCAGTTGGTGCAGTTCTAAACAAAGCGTCATGGTGGGATCTACATGCGAAGCGGAGTACATAGCTGCTTCGGAAGCAGCAAATGAAGGAGTCTGGATGAAGGAGATCATATCCGATCTAGGTGTCATACCTAGTGCATCAGGACCAATGAAGATCTTCTGTGACAATACTGGTGCAATTTCCTTGGCAAAGGAATACAGATTTCACAAGAGGACCAAGCACATCAAAAGACGCTTCAATTCCATCCGGGACCAAGTCCAGGTGGGAGACATAGAGATTTGCAAGATACATATGGATTTGAATATTGCAGACCTGTTGACTAAGCCTCTTCCACGAGAAAAACATGATCAGCACCAAGGCTCCATGGGTGTAAGAATCATTACCGTGTAATCTAGATTATTGACTCTGGTGCAAGTGGGAGGCTGAAGGAAATATGCCCTCGAGGCAATAATAAAGTTATTATTTATTTCCTTATATCATGATAAATGTTTATTATTCATGCTAGAATTCTATTAACCGGAAACATAATACATGTGTGAATACATAGACAAACATAATGTCACTAGTACTCCTCTACTTGACTAGCTCATTAATCAAAGATGGTTATGTTTCCTAACCATAGACATGAGTTATAATGTGATTAACGGGATCACATCATTAGGAGAATGATCTGATTGACTTGACCCATTTTGTTAGCTTAGCACTTGATCGTTTAGTATGTAGCTATTGCTTTCTTCATTACTTATACATGTTCCTACAACTATGAGATTATGCAACTCCCGTTTACCGGAGGAACACTTTGTGTGCTACCAAACGTCACAATGAAACTGGGTGATTATAAAGGAGCTCTACATGTGTCTTCGAAGGTACTTGTTGAGTTGGTGTATTTCGAGATTAGGATTTGTCACTCCGATTGTCGGAGAGGTATCTCTGGGACCTCTTGGTAATGCACATCACTATAAGCCTTGCAAGCAATGTGACTAATGAGTTAGTTACGAGATGATGCATTACATAACGAGTAAAGAGACTTGCCGTTAACGAGATTGAACTAGGTATTGAGATACCGACGATCGAATCTCGGGCAAGTAACATACCGATGACAAAGGGAACAACGTATGTTGTTATGCGGTTTGACCGATAAAGATCTTCGTAGAATATGTAGGAGCCAATATGATCATCCAGGTTCCGCTATTGGTTATTGACCGAAGACGTGTCTCGGTCATGTCTAAATAGTTCTCGAACCCATAGGGTCCGCACGCTTAAAGTTTCAATGACAGTTATATTATGAGTTTATGAGTTTTGATGTATCGAAGGTTGTTCGGTATCCCTGATGTGATCACGGACATGACGAGGAGTCTCGAAATGGTCGAGACATGAAGATTGATATATTGGAAGCCTATATTTGGATATCGGAAGTGCTCCGGGTGAAATCGGGATTTTACCGGAGTACCGGGAGGTTACCGGAACCCCCCGGGGGCTTAATGGGCCATAGTGGGCCTGTTGGAAATATGCCCTAGAGGCAATAATAAAAGATTATTATTATATTTCCTTGTTCATGATAATTGTCTTTATTCATGCTATAACTGTATTATCAGGAAATCGTAATATTTGTGAATACATAGACCATAATATGTCCCTAGTAAGCCTCTAGTTGACTAGCTCGTTGATCAACAGATAGTCATGGTTTCCTGACTATGAACATTAGATGTCGTTGATAACGGGATCACATCATTAGGAGAATGATGTGATGGACAAGACCCAATCCTAAGCATAGCACAAGATCGTGTAGTTCGTTTTGCTAGAGCTTTTCCAATGTCAAGCATCTTTTCCTTAGACCATGAGATCGTGTAACTCCCGGATACCGTAGGAGTGCTTTGGGTGTACCAAACGTCACAATGTAACTGGGTGACTATAAAGGTGCACTACAGGTATCTCCGAAAGTGTCTGTTGGGTTGACACGGATCGAGACTGGGATTTGTCACTCCGTATGACGGAGAGGTATCTCTGGGCCCACTCGGTAATGCATCATCATAATGAGCTCAAAGTGACCAAGTGTTTGGTCACGGGATCATGCATTACGGTACAAGTAAAGTGACTTGCCGGTAACGAGACTGAACGAGGTATTGGGATACCGACGATCGAGTCTCGGGCAAGTAACGTACCGATTGACAAAGGGAATTGTATACGGGGTTGATTGAATCCTCGACATCGTGGTTCATCCGATGAAATCATCGTGGAACATGTGGGAGCCAACATGGGTATCCAGATCCCGCTGTTGGTTATTGGCCGGAGAGCTGTCTCGGTCATGTCTGCATGATTCCCGAACCCGTAGGGTCTACACACTTAAGGTTCGGTGACGCTAGGGTTATTAGGAAGACTTGTATGTGATTACCGAATGTTGTTCGGAGTCCCGGATGAGATCCCGGACGTCACGAGGAGTTCCGGAATAGTCCGGAGGTGAAGTTTCGGGGTCACCCGGTATTGTACCGGGACCACCGGAAGGGTCCCGGGGGTCCACCGGGTGGGGCCACCTATCCCGGAGGGCCCCGTGGGCTGAAGTGGGAGGGGAACCAGCCCCTAGTGGGCTGGTGCGCCCCCCTTGGGGCCCCCTGCGCCTAGGGTTGGAAACCCTAGGGTGGGGGGCGCACCACTTGCCTTGGGGGGCACTCCACCCCCCTGGCCGCCGCCCCCTTGGGAGATTCCCATCTCCAGGGCCGGCGCCCCCCTGGGGGCCTATATAAAGGAGGGGGGAGGGAGGGCAGCCGCACCCTGAGTCTTGGCGCCTCCCTCCCCCTGCTACACTTCTTCCTCCTCCCGCAGTTGCTTGGCGAAGCCCTGCCGGAGTACTACATCTCCACCACCACCACGCCGTCGTGCTGCTGCTGGAGCCTTCTTCCTCAACCTCTCCTTCCCCCTTGCTGTATCAAGAAGGAGGAGACGTCATCCGCGCCGTACGTGTGTTAAACACGGAGGTGCTGTCCGTTCAACACTTGGTCATCGGTGATTTGGATCACGGCGAGTACGACTCCATCATCTCCGTTCTCTTGAACGCTTCCGCTCGTGATCTACAAGGGTATGTAGATGCACTCCTATCACTCGTTGCTTAGATGAACTCATAGATGGATCTTGGTGAAACCGTAGAATTTTTTTATTTTCTGCAATGTTCCCCAACAGTGGTATCAGAGCTAGGTCTATGCGTAGTTCTCTATTGCACGAGTAGAACACAAATTTGTTGTGGGCGTAGATGTTGTCAACTTTCTTGCCGCTACTAGTCTTATTTTGCTTCAGCGGTATTGTGGGATGAAGCGGCCCGGACCGACCTTACATGTACGCTTACGTGAGACAGGTTCCACCGACTGACATGCACTAGTTGCATAAGGTGGCTAGCGGGTGTCTGTCTCTCCCACTTTAGTTGGAGCGGATTTGACGAAAAGGATCCTTATGAAGGGTAAATAGAAGTTGACAAATCACGTTGTGGCTTTATCGTAGGTAAGAAAACGTTCTTGCTAGAACCCTATTGCAGCCACGTAAAAGATGCAACAATAATTAGAGGACGTCTAACTTGTTTTTGCAGCGATTGCCTTGTGATGTGATATGGCCAAAAGTTGTGATGAATGATGAATGATATATTGTGATGTATGAGATCATGTTCTTGAAATAGGAATCACGACTTGCATGTCGATGAGTATGACAACCGGCAGGAGCCATAGGAGTTGTCTTTATTTTTTTATGACCTGCGTGTCATTGAAGAACGCCATGTAAATTACTTTACTTTATTGCTAAACGCGTTAGCCATAGAAGTAGAAGTAGTCGTTGGCGTGACAACTTCATGAAGACACGATGATGGAGATCATGATGATGGAGATCATGGTGTCATGCCGGTGACGAAGATGATCATGGAGCCCCGAAGATGGAGATCAAAGGAGCTATATGATATTGGCCATATCATGTCACTACTATATAATTGCATGTGATGTTTATTATGTTTATGCATCTTGTTTACTTAGAACGACGGTAGTAAATAAGATGATCCCTTATAACAATTTCAAGAAAGTGTTCTCCCCTAACTGTGCGCCGTTGCTAAAGTTCGTCGTTTCGAAGCACCACGTGATGATCGGGTGTGATAGATTCTTACGTTCACATACAACGGGTGTAAGACAGTTTTACACATGCAAAAACACTTAGGGTTAACTTGACGAGCCTAGCATGTACAGACATGGCCTCGGAACACAGAGACCGAAAGGTCGAACATGAGTCGTATGGAAGATACGATCAACATGGAGATGTTCACCGATGATGACTAGTCCGTCTCACGTGATGATCGGACACGGCCTAGTCGACTCGGATCGTGTAACACTTAGATGACTAGAGGGATGTCTAATCTGAGTGGGAGTTCATTGAAATAATTTGATTAGATGAACTTAATTATCATGAACTTAGTCTAAAACCTTTGCAAATATGTCTTGTAGATCAAATGGCCAACGCTCATGTCAACATGAACTTCAACGCGTTCCTAGAGAAAACCAAGCTGAAAGATGATGGCAGCAACTATACGGACTGGGTCCGGAACCTGAGGATCATCCTCATAGCTGCCAAGAAAGCATATGTCCTAGATGGACCGCTAGGTGAAGCACCCATCCCAGAGAACCAAGACGTTATGAACGCTTGGCAGTCACGTGCTGATGATTACTCCCTCGTTCAGTGCGGCATGCTTTACAGCCTAGAACCGGGGCTCCAAAAGCGTTTTGAGCAACACGGAGCATATGAGATGTTCGAGGAGCTGAAAATGGTTTTCCAAGCTCATGCCCGGGTCGAGAGATATGAAGTCTCCGACAAGTTCTATAGTTGTAAGATGGAGGAAAATAGTTCTGTCAGTGAGCACATACTCAAAATGTCTGGGTTGCACAACCGCCTGTCCCAGCTGGACATTAACCTCCCGGACGAGGCGGTCATTGACAGAATCCTTCAGTCGCTCCCACCAAGCTACAAGAGCTTTGTGATGAACTACAATATGCAGGGGATGGTGAAAACTATTCCTGAAGTATTTTCAATGCTGAAGTCGGCAGAGGTAGAGATCAAGAAAGAACATCAAGTGTTGATGGTCAATAAAACCACCAAGTTCAAGAAGGGCAAGGGTAAGAAGAACTTCAAGAAGGACGGCAAGGATGTTGCCGCGCCCGGTAAGCCAGTTGCCGGGAAGAAGTCAAAGAATGGACCCAAGCCTGAGACTGAGTGCTTTTATTGCAAGGGGAAGGGTCACTGGAAGCGGAACTGCCCCAAATACTTAGCGGACAAGAAGGCCGGCAACACTAAAGGTATATGTGATATACATGTAATTGATGTGTACCTTACCAGTACTCGTAGTAACTCCTGGGTATTTGATACCGGTGCCGTTGCTCATATTTGTAACTCACAGCAGGAGCTGCGGAATAAGCGGAGACTGGCGAAGGACGAGGTGACGATGCGCGTCGGGAATGGTTCCAAGGTCGATGTGATCGCCGTCGGCACGCTACCTCTACATTTACCTACGGGATTAGTTTTAAACCTCAATAATTGTTATTTAGTGCCAAGTTTGAGCATGAACATTGTATCTGGATCTCGTTTGATACGAGATGGCTACTCATTTAAATCCGAGAATAATGGTTGTTCTATTTATATGAGAGATATGTTTTATGGTCATGCCCCGATGGTCAATGGTTTATTCTTAATGAATCTCGAGCGTAATGTTACACATATTCATAGTGTGAATACCAAAAGATGTAAAGTTGATAACGATAGTCCCACATACTTGTGGCACTGCCGCCTTGGTCACATTGGTGTCAAGCGCATGAAGAAGCTCCATGCTGATGGACTTTTAGAGTCTCTCGATTATGAATCATTTGACACATGCGAACCATGCCTCATGGGCAAAATGACCAAGACTCCGTTCTCCGGAACAATGGAGCGAGCAACCAACTTATTGGAAATCATACATACCGATGTGTGCGGTCCAATGAGCGTTGAGGCTCGCGGAGGATATCGTTATGTTCTCACTCTCACTGATGACTTGAGTAGATATGGGTATGTCTACTTAATGAAACACAAGTCTGAGACCTTTGAAAAGTTCAAGGAATTTCAGAATGAGGTAGAGAATCAACGTGACCGAAAGATAAAGTTCCTACGATCAGATCGTGGAGGAGAATATTTAAGTCACGAATTTGGTACACACTTAAGGAAATGTGGAATCGTTTCACAACTCACGCCGCCTGGAACACCTCAGCGTAACGGTGTGTCCGAATGTCGTAATCGCACTCTATTGGATATGGTGCGGTCTATGATGTCTCTTACCGATTTACCGCTATCATTTTGGGGATACGCTCTAGAGACAGCTACATTCACTTTAAATAGGGCTCCGTCTAAATCCGTTGAGACGACACCGTATGAATTATGGTTTGGGAAGAAACCTAAGCTGTCGTTTCTAAAAGTTTGGGGATGCGATGCTTATGTCAAGAAACTTCAACCTGAAAAGCTCGAACCCAAGTCGGAAAAATGCGTCTTCATAGGATACCCTAAGGAAACCATTGGGTATACCTTCTACTTAAGATCCGAGGGCAAGATCTTTGTTGCCAAGAACGGATCCTTTCTGGAAAAAGAGTTTCTCTCGAAAGAAGTAAGTGGGAGGAAAGTAGAACTCGATGAAGTACTACCTCTTGAACAGGAAAGTAGTGCAGCTCAGGAAAATGTTCCTGTGATGCCTACACCAACTGGAGAGGAAAATGATGATGATGATCAAGGTACTTCGGATCAAGTTGCTACTGAACTTCGTAGGTCCACAAGGACACGTTCCGCACCAGAGTGGTACGGCAACCCTGTCCTGGAAATCATGTTGTTAGACAACGGTGAACCTTCGAACTATGAAGAAGCGATGGCGGGCCCAGATTCCAACAAATGGCTAGAAGCCATGCAATCCGAGTTAGAATCCATGTATGAAAACAAAGTATGGACTTTGACAGACTTGCCCGATTATCGGCGAGCGATAGAAAACAAATGGATCTTTAAGAAGAAGACGGACGCGCATGGTAATGTTACCATCTATAAAGCTCGACTTGTCGCTAAGGGTTATCGGCAAGTTCAAGGGGTTGACTACGATGAGACATTCTCTCCCGTAGCAAAGCTAAGTCCGTCCGAATCATGTTAGCAATTCCCGCATGCTATGATTATGAGATATGGCAGATGGACGTCAAAACGGCATTCCTTAACGGACATCTTAAGGAAGAACTGTATATGATGCAGCCGGAAGGTTTTGTCGATCCTAAGAATGCTAACAAAGTATGCAAGCTCCAGCTATCCATTTATGGGCTGGTGCAAGCATCTCGGAGTTGGAACATTCGCTTTGATGAGATGATCAAAGCGTTTGGGTTTATGCAGACTTATGGAGAAGCCTGCGTTTACAAGAAAGTGAGTGGGAGCTCTGTAGCATTTCTCATATTATATGTAGATGACATACTCTTGATGGGAAATGATATAGAACTTTTGGACAGCATTAAGGCCTACTTGAATAAGTGTTTTTCAATGAAGGACCTTGGAGAAGCTGCTTACATATTAGGCATCAAGATCTATAGGGATAGATCGAGACGCCTCATAGGTCTTTCACAAAGCACATACCTTGATAAGATTTTGAAGAAGTTCAAAATGGATCAGTCCAAGAAAGGGTTCTTGCCTGTATTGCAAGGTGTGAGATTGAGCTCGGCTCAATGCCCGACCACGGCAAAAGATAAAGAAGAGATGAGTGTCATCCCCTATGCTTCAGCCATAGGATCTATTATGTATGCCATGCTGTGTACCAGACCTGATGTAAACCTTGCCGTAAGTTTGGTAGGAAGGTACCAAAGTAATCCCGGCAAGGAACACTGGACAGCGGTCAAGAATATCCTGAAGTACCTGAAAAGGACAAAGGACATGTTTCTCGTTTATGGAGGTGACGAAGAGCTCGTCGTAAAGGGTTACGTCGACGCTAGCTTCGACACAGATCTGGATGACTCTAAGTCACAAACCGGATACGTGTATATGTTGAATGGTGGAGCAGTAAGCTGGTGCAGCTGCAAGCAGAGCGTCGTGGCGGGATCTACATGTGAAGCGGAGTACATGGCAGCCTCGGAGGCAGCGCATGAAGCAATTTGGGTGAAGGAGTTCATCACCGACCTAGGAGTCATACCCAATGCGTCGGGGCCGATCAAACTCTTCTGTGACAACACTGGAGCTATTGCCCTTGCCAAGGAGCCCAGGTTTCACAAGAAGACCAGGCACATCAAGCGTCGTTTCAACTCCATCCGTGAAAATGTTCAAGATGGAGACATAGATATTTGCAAAGTACATACAGATCTGAATGTCGCAGATCCGTTGACTAAACCTCTTTCGCGAGCAAAACATGATCAACACCAGAACTCTATGGGTGTTCGATTCATCACAATGTAACTAGATTATTGACTCTAGTGCAAGTGGGAGACTGTTGGAAATATGCCCTAGAGGCAATAATGAAAGATTATTATTATATTTCCTTGTTCATGATAATTGTCTTTATTCATGCTATAACTGTATTATCCGGAAATCGTAATACACGTGTGAATACATAGACCATAATATGTCCCTAGTAAGCCTCTAGTTGACTAGCTCGTTGATCAGCAGATAGTCATGGTTTCCTGACTATGGACATTAGATGTCATTGATAATGGGATCACATCATTAGGAGAATGATGTGATGGACAAGACCCAATCCTAAGCATAGCACAAGATCGTGTAGTTCGTTTTGCTAGAGCTTTTCCAATGTCAAGTATCTTTTCCTTAGACCATGAGATCGTGTAACTCCCGGATACCGTAGGAGTGCTTTGGGTGTACCAAACGTCACAACATAACTGGGTGACTATAAAGGTGCACTACAGGTATCTCCGAAAGTGTCTGTTGGGTTGACACGGATCGAGACTGGGATTTGTCACTCCGTATGACGGAGAGGTATCTCTGGGCCCACTCGGTAATGCATCATCATAATGAGCTCAAAGTGACCAAGTGTTTGGTCACGGGATCATGCATTATGGTACGAGTAAAGTGACTTGCCGGTAATGAGACTGAACGAGGTATTGGGATACCGACGATCAAGTCTCGGGCAAGTAACGTACCGATTGACAAAGGGAATTGTATACGGGGTTGATTGAATCCTCGACATCGTGGTTCATCCGATGAAATCATAATGGAACATGTGGGAGCCAACATGGGTATCCGGATCCCGCTGTTGGTTATTGGCCGGAGAGCTGTCTCGGTCATGTCTGCATGATTCCCAAACCCGTAGGGTCTACACACTTAAGGTTCGGTGACGCTAGGGTTATTAGGAAGACTTGTATGTGATTACCAAATGTTGTTCGGAGTCCCGGATGAGATCCCGGACATCACGAGGAGTTCCGGAATAGTCCGGAGATGAAGATTTATATATAGGAAGTGCTGTTTCGGCCATCGGGAAAGTTTCGGGGTCACCCGGTATTGTACCGGGACCACCGGAAGGGTCCCGGGGGTCCACCGGGTGGGGCCACCTATCCCGGAGGGCCCCGTGGGCTGAAGTGGGAGGAGAACCAGCCCCTAGTGGGCTGGTGCGCCCTCCTTGGGCCCCCTCCTGTGCCTAGGGTTGGAAACCCTAGGGTGGGGGGGGGGGGCGCACCACTTGCCTTGGGGAGCACTCCACCCCCCTGGCCGCCGCCCCCTTGGGAGATTCCCATCTCCAGGGCCGGCGCCCCCTGGGGGCCTATATAAAGGAGGGGGGGAGGGCAGCCGCACCCTGAGTCTTGGCGCCTCCCTCCCCCTGCTACACTTCTTCCTCCTCCGGCAGTTGCTTGGCGAAGCCCTGCCGGAGTACTGCATCTCCACCACCACCATGCCGTCGTGCTTCTGTTGGAGCCTTCTTCCTCAACCTCTCCTTCCCCCTTGCTGGATCAAGAAGGAGGAGACGTCATCCGCTTCGTACGTGTGTTGAACGCGGAGGTGCTGTCCGTTCAGCACTTGGTCATCGGTGATTTGGATCACGGCGAGTATGACTCCATCATCCCCGTTCTCTTGAACGCTTCCGCTCGCGATCTACAAGGGTATGTAGATGCACTCCTATCACTCATTGCTTAGATGAACTCATAGATGGATCTTGGTGAAACCATAGAATTTTTTTTATTTTCTGCAACGTTCCTCAACAGGGCCTTAGTGGAGAAGAGGAGAGGCGGCCAGGGCAGGGCCGCGCGCTCCTCCCCCCTAGTCCGAATAGGACAAGGAGAGGGGGCGGCGCCACCCCTTTCCTTCCTCTCTCTCTCCTCTTTCCCCCTTTCTCCTAATCCAATAAGGAAGGGAGGGAGTGCTACTCCACCTGGCGCGCCTCCTCTTGGCCGGCCGCACCTTCCCCCTTGCTCCTTTATATACGGGGGCAGGGGGCACCCTAGACACAACAATTGCTCTCTTGATCTCTTAGCCATGTGCCGGTGCCCCCCTCCACCATATTCCACGTCGGTAATATCATAGCGGTGCTTAGGCGAAGCCCTGCGTCAGTAGCATCATCAACACCGTCATCACGCTTTCGTGCTGACGGAACTCTCCCGTAAAGCTCTGCTGGATCGGAGTTTTTGGGACGTCATCGAGCTGAACATGTGCTGAACTCAGAGGTGCCGGACGTTCGGTACTTGATCGGTCGGATCAGGAAGATGTATGACTACATCAACCGTGTTGTGCTAATGCTTCCGCTTTCGGTCTACAAGGGTACATGGACAACACTCTCCCCTCTCATTGCTATACATCGCCATGATCTTGCGTGTGCGTAGGAATTTTTTTGAAATTTCTACGTTCCCCAACAAGGGGAACATAAATACAGGGCCCAGAACGACAATCTCGTAGACTAGATGAACTAGGACGTGCGTCATGATATTGAAGAAGGATGGTAGGAACACCAGCTCGAAACTGACAAGACATTGCGCCACATCACTCCATAACCTTGGTAGGATTTCTGGATCGATCACCTTCTGAGAGATTGCATTGAGGAATGAACATAGCTTCACAATGGCTAATCGAATGTTTTCCGGTAGAAGCCCCCTCAATGCAACCGGAAGCAGTTGCGTCATAATCACGTGACAGTCATGAGACTTTAGGTTCTGGAACTTTTTCTCTGCCGTATTTATTATTCCCTTTATATTCGACGAGTAGTCAGACGGGACCTTCATACTAAGCAGGCATTCAAAGAAGATTTCCTTCTCTTCTTTGGTAAGAGCGTAGCTGGCACGACCTTCATACTGCTTTGGAGGCATGCCATCTTTTTCGTGCAAACGTTGCAGGTCCTCCCGTGCCTCCGGTGTATCTTTTGTCTTCCCATACACGCCCAAGAAGCCTAGCAGGTTCACGCAAAGGTTCTTCGTCACATGCATCACGTTGATTGAAGAGAGGACCTCTAGGTCTTTCCAGTAGGGTAGGTCCCAAAATATAGATTTCTTCTTCCACATGGGTGCGCGTCCCTCAGCGTCATTCGGAACAGATAGTCCGTCGGGACCCTGTCAGAAGATTACTTTTAAACCATTGACCATAGCAAGTACGTGATCACCGATACGCATGGCGGGCTTCTTCCGGTGATGTGCCTTGCCTTTGAAATGCTTGCCTTTCTTTCGACATTAATCGTTGGTCGGAAGGAATCGATGATGCCCCAGGAACACATTCTTCCTGCATTTGTCTAGGTATATACTTTCGGTGTCATCTAAACAGTGCGTGCATGCGTGGTATACCTTGTTTGTCTGTCCTGAAAGGTTACTGAGAGTAGGCCAATCATTGATGGTGACAAACAGCAACACATGCAGGTCAATTCCTCCCGTTTGTGCTCATCCCACACACGTACACCATTTTCAATCCACATTTGTAAAAGTTCTTCAACTAATGGCCTTAGGTACACATCAATGTCATTGTCGGGTTGCTTAGGGCCTTGAATGAGAACTGACATCAGAATGAACTTTCGCTTCATGCACAGCCAAGGAGGAAGGTTATAGATACATAAAGTCACGGCCCAGGTGATGTGATTGCTGCTCTGCTCCCCAAAAGGATTAATGCCATCCGCGCTTAAACCAAACCATACGTTCCTTGCGTCACCTGCAAACTCCTCCCAGTACTTTCTCACGATTTTTCTCCACTGCGACCCATCAGCGGGTGCTCTCAACTTTCCGTCTTTCTTACGGTCCTCTCTGTGCCATCACATCAACTTGGCATGCTCTTTGTTCCTGAACAAGCGTTTCAACCGTGGTATTATAAGAGCATACCACATCACCTTGGCAAGAACCCTCTTCCTAGGGCGCTCGCCGTCAACATCACCAGAGTCATCTCGTCTGATCTTATACCGCAATGCACTGCATACCGGGCATGCGTTCAAATCCTCGTATGCACCGCGGTACAAGATGCAGTCATTAGGGCATGCATGTATCTTCTGCACCTCCAATCCTAGAGGGCATACAACCTTCTTTATTGCATACGTACTGTTGGGCAATTCGTTATCCTTTGGAAGCTTCTTCTTCAATATTTTCAGTAGCTTCTCGAATCCTTTGTCAGGCACACCATTCTCTGCCTTCCACTGCAGCAATTCTAGTACGGTACCGAGCTTTGTGTTGCCATCTTCGCAATTGGGGTACAAACTTTTTTTGTGATCCTCTAACATGCGATCGAACTTCAGCTTCTCTTTTTCACTTTCGCATTGTCTCCTTGCATCAACAATGACCCGGCGGAGATCATCATTGGGCACATCGTCTGGTTCCTCTTGATCTTCAACAGCTTCCCCCATTGCAGCATCACTGTATTCAGGGGGCACATAGTTGTCGTCGTCCTCTTCTTCTTCTGTCTTCCATCATAACCCCTATTTCTCCGTGCTTGGTCCAAACATTATAGTGTGGCATGAAAGCCTTATAAAGCAGGTGGGTGTGAAGGGTTTTCGAGTCATAGTAAGACTTCGTATTCCCACATATAGGCATGGACAACACATAAAACCATTCTGCTTGTTTGCCTCAGCCACTTCGAGAAAATTATGCACGCCCTTAATGTACTCGGAGGTGTGTCTGTCACCGTACATCCATTGTCGGTTCATCTACGTGCATTATATATAATTAAGTGTGTCAAAAACCATTACAAAACATTATGAATAGATAATTTAGTGACCAAATTAATAGAAGTTAATCATCACATTAAAACCAAAGTACATACATAGTTCTCATTGAACAACATATAGCTCTCCAGAGCATCTAATAAAACCATACATTGAAACTATATAAAACATTTCAATGCGAAAACAAATGCGATCATAATCGCAACCAAGGTAACAATTGATCCAACGGCATAATGATACCAAGCCTCCGTATGAATGGCATATTTTCTAATCTTTCTAATCTTCAAGTGCATTGCATCCATCTTGATCTTGTGATCATCGACGACATCCGCAACATGCAACTCCAATATCATCTTCTCCTCCTCAACTTTTTTTTATTTTTTCCTTCAAGTAATTGTTTTCTTCTTCAACTAAATTTAACCTCTCGACAATAGGGTCGGTTGGAATTTCCAGTTCATATACCTCCTAGATAAATAAAATCTATGTCACGTTGGTCGGCATAATTGTCATAAGCAATAAATGAACCAAATAGTTATAAAAGATAATATATACCACATCCAAATCATAGACAGGACGAGGGCCGACGGGGGCGGATACCAAAACCATCGCACTATATAATAAGAAGCAATAATAAAAGTAAGAAAGTTATACAAGTATCTATCTAAACATACAAGTAAGAATTTTTTTTCCTTTCAGAAAGAAGATATGAACAAAAGGCTCACCACGGTGGTGCCGGCGCCGAGATCGGCGCGGGCGATCGACGGCGTGAAGACGGGGACGGGGCGTGACGGACCACTAAATCTAGACAAATATTGAGGAAAATGGAGCTTGTAGAGGAGAAAGCTTAAGTAGTGTGGCTCGGGCATTCCATCTAACACCTCATGTGCATAGGAGGTGAGCTAGAGCACCACAAAGCCCTCCCCTCGCCGGCCAGAAAAAACAGAGCCGTGTGGAGTGCTTTGCTCGCCGGCGAGGGGTATATATAGGTATCACATTGGTCCCGGTTCATGGCTGGAACCGGGACTAATGGACACCCTTTCGTCCCGGTTCAAGCCACCAACCGGGACCAATGGTGGTGGGCCAGGAGCGAGGCCCATTGATCCCGGTTCGTCCCACAACCGGGACCAAAGGGGCAGACGAACCGGGACCAATGCCCCCACGAGGCCCGGCAGGCCCCCTGGCCTCATGAACCTGGACTGAACCGGGACTAATGGGCTGACCCGGCCTAAACCAAAGCCCTGTTTTCTACTAGTGCACGATCACCTGAAGCATCAGAAGATCACGGGCTTGGCTTTTGCTTCGGAAGCTGGAAGCCCAAGTATGCTTGTCCAACTCATACGGTAGGACTTGACTATTTTCTTTTCTTTTGCGGGTAGTAGAATTTGACCTCGCTATGTATACTACGGCCATGTTTGGTTCGGCTGTGGATTTTTAAAAGCAGCTGTGAAAAATTCGCTGTGAAAAATTCGCTGTGAAAAAATAGCTGTGGAAAATTTGATGTGAAAAAGATGTAGGTCATTTGGCAAACCAGCTGATACAGCTTTTCTTAGATTTTGGCCCGTAGCAAAATCAAATTTTGGAAAGCACGTCCTGGGCTGCTTCCGCTTTTGGTTCAGATTTTGGCAGCGGATTTCTGGAATCGGATTCTGCTAGGTTTGCCCTTTGGTTGAGATTCTGCTGCGCGGCAGCGGAATCCGTCGATAAAAGCTGAACCAAACAGGGCCTACGGCTCAGGATTTGACTTATTTTTTCTTTTGCGGGTAATAAGTAGAATTTGTACGGCTGAAGGTCTTATCTACGCTAATTGTACAATGTTGCTGTCTCTTTCACGGAAATATATATTAGATTCCTTATATGTCCTTTCTCTTTTTTCATAGGACTAGTTTTTTGATAGCAAAACTGGTGGTCCATGTGCCTTATGTTGTTCTGCATATCCACATACACGTGACCTAGTGACGTGGAAGTTCTATATGTTGCTCCATACGTACATGTTTTTATGTTACGTAAAAACCGTTAAATCTTAGTTATTATTATTTTGATCAAATGATGTAAATAATATTAGCATATGTGGACGAACCTAATGAATTGTTTGCCTGTTTTGTTATAGTTATATAATAGAAGATTCCTCTCATCGGCCCAGAAACTCTCGTTGCCGTGTCATGAACAACATCTCCAGATAGATACGGTCGTATGAGAACATCCTCCTACAGTGCTACAGGCGGGCTGGAGCAGAATTAACGGCGTTTCAATATGTGGGCAGCAAAATTTCATGTTTTGACCTTTATCTAAAAGTTAATCGAGATCTAACCCTAATTTGTAAAAAATTCGGATCTAACCCTTTTGTTACCGTCAGGGTTCATGGCGATAGGGTGTAACAGCCTACCGCCAAGGTCCTGGCGGTAGGAACACACCTATCGCCAAATAGGCTGGCGATACGTTGTACAATCCTACCGCCAAGATGCCCGGCGATAGGTGCGAGCACGCACTGTGTTTCATACTTAAGAAAAATTTACGGTAGGGCGTGCAACCCTACCGTCAGTGGCCTTGACGGCAGGCTGTTATACCCTACCGCCATGGATCCTGGCGGTAAAAAAAGGTCAGACCTCAATATTTTTGCAAGGCAGGATCAGATCTCGATCAAGTTTTAAAAAAAGTCAAAACACGAAAATTAGCCTCTCTGGGCACTTGACAACCGAATCTGGCATCCTTGTGCCACAGCCAGACACACTACTGGTACAGTAGTAAGTACTGTACTGCTCTCTAATTTGGGCTTGGACGATTCTCGTTGCTGCAAAGGTTGGTAGTACGTCCAGGCTGAGACATGTTGAACTTATTAGTGGTGCATGTGGCGGTGCAATCTGGGCTTAAGATAAAATACTCCTCCTCTTTCGGGGCCATGTTGATTAGTGGGGCGGTTAAGATACTCTCAGCTGGGGCATGGGTGGTGGATTGGTTCTTGGCTCGTGCAAGTTGCAGGAAGATGTCGCTCCCGAGTACACGGTGCCAGCGCACCGGCAAGCAAAGGACAAAAGCAGCCCGGGCCAGGCATGTACGATGTGGAACTGGAAGCCATTTGATGTCTACAACACAGTGGACAAAAATAAGCTGCGTTTTCTGGCCTCAATTAGACGACTTGAGCAACGCACGCATAATCCAGGCCTACTACTTACCTGAACGGAATTCTCCACACACACACACAAAAAAAAAAAACTCTGGCCTGAACGAGCTCCCTCTCGCGCCTGACCGCCTGTCAGTTCAGTCCGGTCGGCCACAACTGCGAGTTTCAGCTTTCGACCATGGGCGTCGGTGTACGCAGGACGGTGGTATTGGCGCGGCGACGGCCCGTGCCGAAAACTCAACTGATCGCTTGCCCGGCGCAGTCCCTGGCGACAGCGCCTCCATTAAATCACACTCGTCTGTCCACGTCGCCCGCGCACCGGCGGGCCAAGGTCCAAGGAATAAAACGGGACGCCACTGTTAGGATTTAATTAATTCTGTTAATTAAAGGGATAATCCTCCCTATGTAATATCTCGTGCGGTTGTTTCTGCAACCGTCGCGACCCACTCTCACGCCCCTGCGAACGGACACATCTCTTCGTTCGCGTCTGTTCCCTTGATCGTCAATGGAATAAGTGACTTGAATCATTTGTCTCTCGTCTCTCTCGTTCTACTCAAAACACGTTATCAGCACGCTCCCGCGGAGCGATTCCATCGGCGCTCAACAGCGAGAACGAAGAAACATGAAAGCGGCAACGTCGTGGAGCAACTCCGGCGATCTCCATCTACAGGTGTATCGCTGCCTTGGAGCGATTGGATTAGGAGTCAAGCCCAAGAGCATTGGAGAATCAAGAACAGATAAGGTATGAGCCTGTAGATCCCACCGTGGCAACGCCCGCCAGCGCCGTGGCCGTCCCTAGCCGCGTCGGCACCGCTCCCCAGCCTCCGCGACCGCGCCCGCCCGAGCCAGGCCGTGGTCGGCTCCGCCCGGCCACACCGCGCCTCGCGCCATCGCCGTCTGATCGCGCCGGCCGCCCCGCGCCTCGGTCGCGCCCGTCCGCTCGGCCGCCACCCTGTCGCGCCGCGCCCGTCCGCGCCACCGGACGCGCGCCCTCCGCGCCCGGCCGCCCGGTTGCGCGCGTGGGCGTCATGATCTGTTGATTCAATGAGTGATTTCTGGAGCATTTCCTCGTTCAGGCACATCAACGAAAACAACCAATGATGCAAAGGGAAGTAACTACCTTGTATAATTTCCTAATCTCCATTACGTTGTAACTAGCGGCCGGTGCCGCTAACCGTCTCGCCATCAATGCAGAAGCAACTTGCTCGTCGAGGACGCATGCAGTAGCAGGCGCGGTGGAGAACCCAGCCTCGGCGTACTCGCCGGCCACTACGACGGAGACACGCGGCGTTCCCGCACTCTGTCAAATGTGATGCGCCCTCCCCATCACGACTTGCGGTGGAGATTGCAGCGGCGCCTTCGGCGCAGTTCGCTCCCGCGGCTCCTACTCGACGACGTGGTGAACCTCTGCCCTGGGGTGCGGCGCTATCCGCTGACCCCACTCCTCCAGGTGCGGCCAGCCGTGGCGGAGACGGAGCAGGCTCTCCCTCCGCCTGGCAGAGTGCAGCCTGCACCCGGCGCTGGCCAGGCCCGAGCCCGTCGCGAGGCTTCCTCCGGCATGGTTCCCAGAAGCGGAGACGACGGTGCGGCCACAGCAGCGGCCCCTCCCGCGACGGAAGCAGCGGCCCCTTCCGCCGGCGGAGCCCATCTCGAATGGCTGTGGCGTAGAAAATTCCCCATTGGGAATTTCATATCCGCACAGGAGGAAGAAAGGAAATCTTATCCTTTCAACCATTTCTGGATTTAGTCCTCTGACTTTATCTTAATGCTAAATACGTCCAAGTAAATTCTGATTCGATCCTCAGGCTTACGAATCTTTGCAGTTTAGCTCTACACTTTACTCTATTTTACAATCGAGCCATCTGGCTCCTTGGACTTTGCATTCTCAACCCTTTTTCTGTTGAGTTTTAAAATTCCGGAAATATGCGTATGTTGATACTTGACATGTTCAATGTGTTTACTACATATCAGATTCTTTAGAACATGTTTCCCGCGATTGAGATTAAATTTTCTCGCACAACAATATATATTTGCGATTGAGAATTATTATTTTCTCGCAAAACAACCTCATTGTGATTGAAATTAATTTTCTCTCACAAAATATTATTTCACTTTGCTGAATTATCTTGCAACTTGATACAAGATCATCTCATTTAATTTGAGGTCAATACAATTCAAGGTTTTTACTTGAACATCAAGTTTGCAACATCATTACTATTCATTACAATAGTAGTGTTTTTCTGTTGAGTACCGATATGTATTCCAGATCTTAAGTTGATGTAATACATTTCCACGCTTATCACGTGTTGAGATTAATTATGTCCATTTGCAATAGAGATTTTTAATCTCTTGCAAAGATAAATTCAGTACCTCTGCAGTACTGTTTCTCTGTTGAGTACACAGTATTCCGGAATATTTCTATGATGTATCTATTTCCATGTTAAACACATGTCGAGAATAATACATCTATTTGCAATTGAGATTTTCAATTTCTTGCAAATACATACAGCGGTCGAGATTGACTTCTCCCGCACAACAAACTTGTAAATTTTTGACAATAACATCTCCCTCATTATATTAGGAAAACATAAGGTAATGAGTTGGATCTTCTGCCCATGTGCAGACTATCTCTATTACTGTGAGATCTGTATGATCTTCAATGTGTTATGTTCCCATAATTGAGGTTGAGCATTTTCAAGTTATACACTTGAGTCAAATTTTTGCATTCTTACTACAAAATCATGATGGTTTTTAATTTATTTCTTGTAAATTAATTATCTCTGGCTTGCCCCTATAAGTAATTGATGCCTAACAATTTGAGGCACTTGCCCTCAATGACCACAACTTACTTAAGCGGGTCATGGACATTAAGATCAGTCTTGCATCCTATGGGATAGCGCGTGCAATCCAAGACACGCCACCGGGATGCAAAGGACCTCAAGGGTAATGGTTTGAAACTCACTTCAAACCCTCAACCGGACACCATCAAGCTGTCACGAGACCCTATGAGCATGGAGAGCATGATGGTTGAATATGCATCAACTGACATGTTTGGAGACTATACATTTAGTCCCTTAGTCTTCTTAGTGATCTATTTATTTATGTCCATTTATGATGTTCTAATAAGAACATGATTATTGTTGTCATCATATATTGTATATCACAATATACTGTATCAGCACTGAAAGGATCGATATGGTTGACTAGAGAGGGGGGGGGGATAGGCAACTAACAATTTTTAAGCTTTTCTTTACCAAATTAAACTTTGCAACAAATAGGTTGTCTAGATATGCAACTAAGTGGGCAACCTATATGATGCAATAACAACTAGCACACAAGCAAACAAGAGATGTAACAATAAGTAAGATTGCGAAAGTAAAGGCACGAAATAACCAAGAGTGAAGCCGGTGGAGACGAGGATGTGTTACCGGAGTTCCTTCCTTTTAAGGGGAAGTACGTCTCCGTTAGAGCGGTGTGGAGGCACAATGCTCCCCAAGAAGCCACTAGGGCCACCGTATTCTCCTCACGCCCTCACACGATGCGAGATGCCGTGATTCCACTATTGGTGCCCTTGAAGGCGGCGACCGAACCTTTACAAGCAAGGTTGGGGCAATCTCCACAACAATCGGAGGCTCCCAACAACAACAACAACAACACGAAGCTTCACCACAATGGAGTATGGCTTCGAGGTGACCTCAACCATCTAGGGTGCTCAACACCCAAGAGTAACAAGATCCGCAAGGGATAAGTGGGGGAATCAAATATCCTTTGGTGGAAGTGTAGATCGGGCCCTTGTCACCCAATCCCGAGCAAATCAACAAGTTTGATTGGCTAGGGAGAGAGATCGAGCGAAAATGGAGCTTGGAGCAACAATGGAGCTTAGAGGTGGAAGAGGTAGTCAACTAGAGGTAGAAGACATCCCTTATATAGTCGTGGAAAAAATCCAACCGTTATCCACTAGTTCTGCCCGCGACTCACGGTACTACCGCTCCAAGGACGCGGTACTACCGCGGCGCCGCGCGGTACTACCGTGGACCACCACGGTACTACCGTGGCAACTGCACAGGCCGGAACAAGCCTAAAGAAGGAGCAGTACTACCGCTTGCGCGGTACTACCGCTCCCCCTTGCGGTACTACCGCAAGGCAGGAGGGTCACGGCCTGGGAAGGGCGCGGATGAAATAAATTACATCCGTGCTTACTTCCGCAGAAACTAGGATGGTGCAAAATCCCGACGCGGTACTACCGCTTGCGCGGCGCGGTACTACCGTGGTCGGCGCGGATGTAAAAAATTACATCCGCGCCTACTACCGCGACACTGCGGTACTAGGCAGAAGGGCCACGGTACTACGACTCCAAGGGAGCGGTACTACCGTGGGCCCCCGCGGTACTACCGCGCTGGACGAGCGGTACTACTGTGGGGGGGCGCGGATGTAAAAAATTACATCCGCCCCTACTACCGCACCGGAGCGGCACTAGACCAGGGTGCCGCGGTACTACCGCACCAGAGGGGCGGTACTACCGTGAGGGGTGCGGATGTAAAAAATTACATCTGCCCCTACTACCGCACCGGAGCGGCACTAGGCCAGGGTGCCGCGGTACTACCGCACCAAAGGGGCGGTACTACCGTGACGCGCTGCGGTACTACCGCTTGTACCTGCGGTACTACCGCAAGTACAGCAGTAGTCGCCAGTTTTTCACACAACCAAGATAACGACGGGTAGCTCCAAAGTGCAAGGAAAGGAGGGACAAGTGTACGTGTGATTCCACCCTACCTTTCCGACGCGGACCCCCTCTTAATAGTACGGCTCTCCTACGACTCAACTCCACCAAAGAGAAACGTAGAACAACGCCGGCTTCAACAGTCTCCGAGGGGCATCGAATCGTCATGTGCCTAATGATGAAGTATCTGAGGGACTCAAGGCACACGATTAGTCCGCACGAGTATTGTCATCAATCACCAAAACACTTAGGAATAAATATGCCCTTACAATCTCCCCCTTTTTGGTGTATTGATGACAACACAGGATTTGCACATAGATTAGATATTTTTAGAGCAGTGGCAAACCCCACTTCTCTAAAATATAGACGGGGCTCCCCCTAGATGTGTGCACTTTAGATGAATGCTTTGGACTGCATGGCACACAAACTAGGATCAACACTCCCCCTATATTTTAGAGACCAAGACATGATAATAAGCATAGCATAGCATGAAAGTAGCACAATATAACACAAGCTAGCTAGGATAGATAGAGTGCATATGTCTTACACCATACGAGGTAAGATAACCAAGGTTCAAACGAGAAAAACAGCAGAGAGTTCAACTGAAAGTAGCAAACACATGACACACAAACTCGCAAATCCCTACACTCTCTCCCCCTTTCGCATCGAGACGCCAAAAAGGCAGAGAGGACACCTAAACACACAAGAGGTGGCTCAAGCAGAGAAGTTGTCCCACGCCTCTTCGTCAGACGCCTCTGCAGCTGGAATAGACTCCTCGACCTCCTCCTCAGAATCAGTCCACCTGTATCCTTGCTTCTCCATCCACTCGGTCTCGGGAGTGATGTGCTCCTCAGACCCACCAGACACATCCTCGCCATAGAGCTGCAAGACCTTGTTGTGCCGGCGACGACTCTCCTTGGACTCCACGTGAGCCCTGTACTGGCCCTTGGCTTGCATGCAGAAAAGAGACTTCATCTTATCCTTCAACTTCTTGGCCCAAGATGGCCTAGAGTCACTCTGAGAGGGCCTAGCAGAACGGCCCCCAGCAACATTCTCAACGCCAGCAACATCCTCATCAACAGCAGCAGCCCTAGCAGCAGACGCCTCAGCACGAGTAGCGGTGTTAGCCCAGTTGGGTTTGACCCTCAGACAAATGGGCTCATGGCGAATCCAGTCTGGAGCCAGGAACTCCTCCTCAGGGTACATCTTCTCCCAAGTCTTCGAAACCAGCAGAAACAGGTAGGGCCCATAAATAGGCACCTTGCGGTTGAACACAGCAAACCGAAGCTCACACCACATGATGTGAGAGACATCAAGTGGCTGAGTCTGAGACGAGCGAGCCTCCTGGCAAATAAGCATCATGTCCACCATATAGGCATGAACCTTGTCTTTGTCACCGATGCGTGGGAACAAGGAGTTGCGGAAGATGCGGTACATGATATCCAGAAAGGGGTTGAGAACCAAGATTGTCTTGCTATTGGCGAGCGTCTTCTCAACCATGAACGGGGTGAGCTTGTCCTTGTCAGCAGAGTCAGCATTGCCGTGAGGGCGAACACCCACAGGAGTGTCAAGTCCATCATCAGCAACTTGAAGCAAATCCATGAACTCCTTCCAGGTAGCAGACAGCTTGCGGCCGTTGGTCATCCAGGTCATCCTTCTTTCTTCATTGGAGTGAAAGTACACTGAAGCAAAGAACTGACATATGATCTCAGGGTCATAGTCCAGGTGGAAAGAGATCACATGCTCAATGCCAAACTGCTCCACCAAGTCCAGAGCCTCCCCAAAGTAGTAACGGAACTTGTCCTTCCTCATGTGGTGCATGTCGATCCACTTCACTTCCACATAGGTATTCTGCTTATTCTTGATGTCATCCAAATAGATCTGGGTTTGGGTCTTGTTCCAGAACAGTTCACACCCTCTGACAGTGGAACGTGGGGTCACATAAGGGTGAAGTTGCCTGAGACGGACATACTCTTGAGGGCCTATCTCATCCATACCCCTGGTGGGCTCCTTGTGCTTGCTAGCTGTGGTCTTGACACTTCGCTTGGACGCAGACGATCCCTCGGGAACTTCTCCTGGGTTGCGCAGACGCTTGGATCCAGTGTCACGAATGGGATTGGCCCGGCGAGAGCCACCACCTGAGACACACACGCAAAGCACCAAAACAGAAGGCGAAAAGAATCAATGCAAAGGCCATAAGACAGCACATGAAACCCATAGAAGATAAATGAGAAAGTTGGCATGTGATAGATGTGAGCCACGGTAGATCTGCCATGGTGTGCGGTACTAAAGGCTTAGTACAGCTCCAGACGCGGTAGTACTGTGAGGGGTCACGGTAGTACCGTGGCTGGGGCAGTAGTAAAGTTTTAGTACCGCACGGTGTGCGGTAGTACTGCGCCCTAGGGGCGGTAGTACCGTGCGAGCGGTAGTACCGCTCCCTACGGGCGGTAGTACCACGTCGCGTCAGATCTAACAGGATTTGAATCTAAAAAAGAACCGCGAAGCCATGGCGGTGCTACGGTGATCAGATCTAGCGCAAGACAACAATACAAGTGTAAATCCTATGCAATACCACACTCCTTCATCCTACTCTTGCAGAGATTTAGTCTAGGAATCTCAAGAACATACAAGCCTCCCCCAAAACCTAGAAGAACCAAACACAATAAAAAAGGAGAAGGATTTGGGGAAAAACCTTGGTCCATAGCAAGAGCACGTGGTGGGAAACGATCCCACCGGACGGAATCACGGGAGGGCAGCCGGTGGAGGAGATCCGGCGACGAACGCCGGCTCCGTTCGTGAGCACGAGAGAGGAAGAGACAACGTGGAGAGAAAGAGGACGAATGGGTATGGGGAGTTAGAACTCCCCCTACCCGGCCTTATCCCCACGCGCTCGAACCGGCGCGGTAGTACCGCGGGTCATCGTGGTAGTACCGCCCGGGCGGAAGTACCGCGCCGAGGCGGTAGTACCGCTCAACCAGGCGGCAGTAAAAAATTACTGCCGCTTGGGGACGGTAGTACCGTGCTCCCATCAGCGGTAGTACCGTGGTGGGCCGCGGTAGTACCGTGGCCGACCGCGGTAGTACCGTGAGCTCATGCCACCGATGGTTTCAAACAAGAGAAAAAAAACGCCTTTGCACGGAAAAACAGACACAACCCAAAACTACACAAAAACAAGCACATACCAAGGGAACAACAGGAAATCCCTAAGTGACAAAACCTCTCGAGGAGAGAGGGCGGTGACCGAAGCCACCTATGTTTGAGTTGGATGGTATGGCACCGCGAAGAATTATCCTTGGGCCCATGACCAAAACTCGTCTTTGAAGCACAAGTACCATCAAAAATGGCTAATGTGAAAGAGGTGATCTATTTATGCATAATGGGGGGAGGGAGAGTTCATTGAGAGAACAACACTCCCCCTATGTCCATGCCTACACCTAAACTAGACAACAAGTTGAGTGTGGTGGGGGGTGCACGGGTTCAAGTCACATTGCTCAAATCAATGATATTTAGCTCATGCCTTAACTCGCAAAATCTTGCTTCATCCAAGGGCTTCGTGAAAATATCTGCAAGGTTATCATGAGTGTTGACATACTTGAGCTCGATCTCCCCTCGCCTAATGTGATCCCGGATGAAGTGATACTGAATCTCAATGTGCTTTGTCTTGAAGTGTTGCACCGGGTTGAGAGAGATTTTGATGGCACTTCCATTATCACACCAAAGAGGCACTTTGTCACAAATGACACCGTACTCCTTTAAAGTTTGCCTCATCCATAGGAGTTGAGCACAACAACTACCGGCCGCCACATACTCCGCTTCGGTGGACGAGAGAGACACACAACTTTGCTTCTTGGAAGACCAACTTACCAAGGAGCAACCAAGAAATTGGCACCCTCCGGAAGTGGACTTCCTATCCACTTTGTCTCCCGCCCAATCGGAATCCGTGAAACCTTCAAGCTTGAAGTTTGCTCCTCTTGGGTACCATAAGCCAAAGTTTGGGGTATGAGCCAAATATCGAAAGATTCGCTTGACCGCCACAAAGTGACTTTCCTTTGGTGCGGCTTGAAAACGTGCACACATCCCCACACTCAACATGATATCCGGTCTAGATGCACAAAGGTAAAGCAAGGAGCCAATCATGGAGCGATATACCTTTTGATCCACCGCTTTACCATTGGGATCGATGTCAAGTTGGCACTTGGTAGGCATTGGTGTAGTAGCCGGCTTGACATCACTTAGCTTGAATCTTTTAAGCATGTCTTGAGTGTATTTGGCTTGGTTTATGAAGGTTCCTTCTCTTCTTTGTTTGATGTCGAAACCAAGGAAGAACTTCAACTCTCCCATCGAAGACATCTTAAACTTGGAGGTCATGAGAGCGGCAAATTCTTCATTGAAAGCTTTGTTAGGGGAACCAAAGATAATATCATCAACATATAGTTGGCATACAAACAACTCCCCGTTGACCTTCTTAGTAAAAAGAGTGGGGTCGATTAGCCCTACTTCAAATCCATGATCTTGTAGCAACTCGGTAAGGTGGTCATACCACGCACGTGGGGCTTGTTTAAGGCCATAGAGTGCCTTATCGAGTTGATACACATGATCCGGAAAGTAGGGATCCTCGAACCCGGGGGGTTGCTTGACATAGACTAACTCATTAATAGGACCATTAAGAAAAGCACTTTTCACATCCATTTGTTGCAACTTAAAGTTGTGATGGGAAGCATAAGAAATCAACAAACGAATGGATTCAAGACGAGCAACGGGAGCAAAGGTTTCACCGTAGTCGATACCCTCGACTTGGGAGTAGCCTTGTGCTACCAATCTTGCCTTGTTGCGAATGATGTTCCCATGAGCATCTTGCTTGTTCTTGAAGATCCACTTGGTTCCAATGACGTTGTCGTTCCCGGATGGTCTTGGCACCAATCTCCACACCTTGTTGTACTCGAAGTTGTTGAGTTCTTCATGCATGGCATTAAGCCAATCCGAGTCTTCGAGCGCCTCATAGACCTTTTGGGGTTCGACACAAGAGACAAACGCGTGATGTTCACAATAGTTTGCCAATTGTCTACGAGTGCTTACCCCCTTTCTTAGGCTTCCAACCACATTTTCCATGAGATGGCCTTGGGTGGTGAGCTTGGAAGCAATCTTCGCGGCACGACGCTCTAATTCCTCCTCGGGTGTGGAGGGAGGAGGGTTGACTTGATGATCTTGAGCGCCGTCTTGAGCTTGTTCTTGATCTTGAGGTTGCCCTTGATCTTGAACTCGCTCGAGGGGGAGAACTTGACCTTGGGCATCATTTAGTGGTTCATCACCGTCTTGAGGTAGATCTTGCCCTTGGTCTTCTTCACGAGGTTGAGGGCCTTCACTTTGTTCTTCGGAAGCGTGTGGTTCTTGATGAGGTGATGGCTCTACTTGAGTAGAGCATTGTCCTTCTCCTTCGGCCACAAGGGGTTCCTTAATGGGTAGGATTTGACCAATACCCATTCTTCTTATGGCTTGGGGAGGAATTTCATCACCTACATCACAAGTACCACTTTGCTCCACTTGCGAGCCGTTATTTTTGTCAAACTCCACGTTACACGTCTCCTCAATGAGTCCGGTGGACTTGTTGAGGACACGGTAAGCATGAGAGTTTGTAGCATAACCAACAAATATGCCCTCATGAGCTCTAGCCTCAAATTTAGACAAACGGACACCTTTCTTGAGAATGAAACACTTACAACCGAACACCCGGAAGTACTTGAGGTTGGGCTTGTTGCCTGTGAGAATCTCATAAGGAGTCTTGTTCAAGCCTTTGCGAAGATAGAGCCGATTGGATGCATGACATGCGGTGTTGATGGCTTCGGCCCAAAAGTTGTACGGAGACTTGAACTCCGCCATCATGGTCCTTGCCGCATCCATCAACGTCCGGTTCTTCCTCTCCGCAACACCATTTTGTTGAGGGGTGTAAGGAGCTGCATATTGATGCTTGATCCCCTCATCACTAAGAAACTCATCCAAGGCGTAGTTCTTGAACTCGGTGCCGTTGTCGCTTCTTATTGTCAAGATCTTTGCATCATGTTGACGTTGAGCTTCATTTGCAAAGTTGATGACGGTTTGTTGAGTCTCACTCTTCCTCTTGAAGAAGTATACCCAAGTGTATCTTGAATAATCATCCACAATCACCAAGCAATACTTCCTTCCTCCAAGACTATCAAAAGATGGAGGCCCGAATAGATCCATGTGAAGGAGCTCCAAGGGTCTCTTTGAGTAGATGATGGTTGAGGGAGGGTGAGCCTTTTCATGAAGCTTTCCTTCGATACAAGCACTGCAAGCACGATCTTTGGCAAAACTAACATTTGTTAGTCCAAGAACATGGTCCCCCTTGAGAAGACTTTGCAAAGATCTCATATTGACGTGGGCTAAACGGCGATGCAAAAGCCATCCCACGTCAACTTTAGCCATTAGGCATGTCGCGGTCTTAGTGGGTTGCTCCGAAAAGTTAACCACATAGAGGCCGTTCTTGACATGCCCAACAAAGGCTACTTTAAGAGTCTTGCTCCACAAGAGGGCCACGGTATCAATATCAAAGAATGTAGCAAAGCCCATGAGTGCAAGTTGACGAACGGAAAGTAAATTGAATGCAAGGGACTCAACAAGCATGACTTTCTCGATCGTTAGATCATGAGAAATGACAACCTTGCCGAGACCCAATACCTTAGAATGTGATGCATCACCCCACTCGACATTGGTGGGCATAGATGGAATCTCTTGCACGTCCACCACCAAGTCCTTGCTCCCGGTCATATGATTTGTTGCTCCACTATCGAGCAACCATGATCCCCCACCGGAAGCAAACACCTACACGAGATCAATGCTTGGTTTTAGGTACCCATTTAGTAATGGGTCCTTTGATGTTAGTAACAAGGGTCTTGGGAACCCAAATAGACCATTCAATGTACTCATAAGATGAACCAACAAATCTAGCATAGACATGTCCATCACTAGCACGGCACAACACATATGAAGGGTTAAAGTCGTCGGCTTTGTTTGAGGAAATGCTTTTGCCCTTTTGGACATCAACTTCCTTCACTTTATCCTTCTTCTTCTTGGAAGCACCCTCTCCCTCTTTCACAAACGTTTGTTTGAGGGGAGGAGGACGATTGGCCTTGTTGTTCTTCTTCTTCTTGCTCTTGGACTTGGGTGCAAACCCAATTCCTTCTTTGGCCACGACTTCCTTTCGATTTCTCAAAAGGTCGTTGAGGTTTTTCTCACCTTGAATACAAGTCACAAGGCCTTTCTCAAGTTGATCCTTCAACTTGGCATTTTCCTCCACAAGATGCACATGCTCACAACAAGGGTTAGTAGCACATGCATTATCAATTAATACCATATGAGGAAAGGTGGCCTTTTCCTTGATTAGCTTAACTTGGAGTTGAGCATGAGACTCTTTGAGGCTAGCATGAGTACCCTTCAAGACCTTGTGGGCCTTTTCAAGTATCTCAAACTCCTCTTTGAGTCTAGCATGATCAACCCCAAGTTTAGCCTTCTCGGAGGTTAGCACACGAGACATGACAAGAGCATGATCAAGATCTCTCTTTAACTTAGCATGGTCATCATTGTGTGACTCCTCAAGAGTCAAACGATGCACACGCTCTTCCTCAAGAGTATTAGAGAGATCCGATATCTCATCGGCATAGTCACGACTATGATCTTCCATCTTGGAGATGGTTTCTTCGTGAGCCTCGATCATGTCATTGGCCTCACCAAGTTGTTCCAAGAGAGCAACAAAGTGCTTCTTGGACTTTCCCTTGAGCTTACTCATAAAAGACTCAAATTCATTCACTTCCTCATTAGACTCAACATGTCCATCAATGCAATCCTCCACGGAGGGATTAGTAATGATGGTGGTTGTGATGTTGGGGGTTACCTTGTTTGAAGCCTTAGCCATGAGGCATCTAGCGGTGATGTTTTCGTTGGGTGATTCGAAAAGAGACACCCGGGGAGTAGCAATGGCAATGGATGCCATGGCCGTTGCTTCTTCATTCTCATCATCATCGTCATCCTCTTGATATTCTTCTTGAACCACCAACCCACGTGTGGGAGTCTTCTTGGCGAAGTTGTTCTTGTTGGGGAAGGACTTGGCTTTGTCTTTCCGAATGAACTTGCCACCATTGTCTTCCCGCTTCTCATAAGGACAATCCGCAACGAAATGGCTCACATTGCCACAGTTGAAGCAAGTTCTAACTCGTTGCTTGCCCTTGACGCCACTTGAGTTGTTCTTGTTGAAGTTGGGTCGTGAGCTCTTCTTGCTCCAAAATTGTCTTGAAGCAAGGGCCATGTGCTCATGGTAATCAAACTTGGTGTCTTCGGGGTTGCTTTCCTCATCTTCCACTTCTTCCTCTTCTTCCACAATAACCTTGGCCTTCAAAGCAAGGTTAGTCTTCTTTACTCTTTGAGAACAGAGCACCGCATTGTCGGCGGTCTTGTCCAAGATGCTCATTGCAACGAACTCATCCAACACTTCACTTGAGGTCATGGTGTGGAAGTCCGGTCGTTGACGAATGACGGAGGACATGGCTTTGTTGTAGGGCATCATGGCCTTGAGGAACTTCCGCTTGATCCAATTGTCATCCGTGTCCTTGCTTCCATGATCTCGAAGTGCCACCGCGAGTTTGGTCACTCTTCGAAAGAGCTCACGAGGTTCTTCATCTTCTTCCATTGCAAACTCATCGGCTTCATCTTGCACCACTTCATAGTTGGACCGTTGAATGCTAGCACTTCCACGATAGAGACCCTCGACACATTTCCATGCTTCTTTAGCCACGACATGGGGTCGAAGGTGAGGGAGATCTTCGGGAAGGATTGCATCTTGGATGATGAAGAGAGCACTCTCATTGAATTGGTTGTCCACGGCTTCTCGAGGGGTGAAGTTGCTTGGGTCATGAGGATAAAAACCTTCTTCAATGATTCTCCAAAGGTTAGTGTTCACATGTTTCAAATGACGCTTAAAGCGATAGACCCAATTATCAAAATCTTCATGTTTCTCATATTTAGGAGGTGGACCGGCATGATTCAAATGAGTGGAGGGGATAGGCCCTCCATAAACCGGGGGTTCCACATGGGCAAAGATGCCGGTGCCATTTCTACCACTAGTAGAAGGACTCTTTTCATTGTTAGCTTCCCCCTTGTCGGAGATAGCATCCGTCACCTTGTTAGTAGGATCACCCACTTTCATAGGCGCAGTAGATAGTTTAAGTCCCTCTAGGAAATCATTAAACATGCTTTTAACCTCGGCCGTCATGGAGGTTTTCAATGTGTCTAAAGCCACATTGAACTCCTCACGAGAGACCGAGGTTCCCCCTTCGGCCGAAGATGAGATGGGATTCACACCGGAGTGTTCCTCCGCACCATCGTTGGTGTCAACCATACTCTTCGGACGGCAAAGTCCTTAATAAAGAGACGAGGCTCTGATACCAATTGAAAGGATCGATATGGTTGACTAGAGGGGGGGGGGGTGAATAGGCAACTAATAATTTTTAAGCTTTTCTTTACCAAATTAAACTTTGCAACAAATAGGTTGTCTAGATATGCAACTAAGTGAGCAACCTATATGATGCAATAACAACTAGCACGCAAGCAAACAAGAGATGTAACAATAAGTAAGCTTGCGAAAGTAAAGGCACGAAATAACCAAGAGTGGAGCCGGTGGAGACGAGGATGTGTTACCGGAGTTCCTTCCTTTTAAGGGGAAGTACGTCTTCGTTAGAGCGGTGTGGAGGCACAATGCTCCCCAAGAAACCACTAGGGCCACCATATTCTCCTCACGCCCTCACACGATGCGAGATGCCGTGATTCCACTATTGGTGCCCTTGAAGGCGGCGACCGAACCTTTACAAGCAAGGTTAGGGCAATCTCCACAACAATCGGAGGCTCCCAACAATAACAACACCATGAAGCTTCACCACAATGGAGTATGGCTTCGAGGTGACCTCAACCGTCTAGGGTGCTCAACACCCAAGAGTAACAAGATCCGCAAGGGATAAGTGGGGGAATCATGAAGGAAATATGCCCTAGAGGCAATAATAAAGTTATTATTTATTTCCTTATATCATGATAAATGTTTATTATTCATGCTAGAATTGTATTAACCGGAAACATAATACATGTGTGAATATATAGACAAACAGAGTGTCACTAGTATGCCTCTACTTGACTAGCTTGTTAATCAAAGATGGTTATGTTTCCTAACCGTGGACAAAGAGTTGTTATTTGTTTAACAGGATCACATCATTAGTTGAATGATCTGATTGACATGACCCATTCCATTAGCTTAGCACCCGATCGTTTAGTATGTTGCTATTGCTTTCTTCATGACTTATACATGTTCCTATGACTATGAGATTATGCAACTCCCGTTTACCGGAGGAACACTTTGTGTGCTACCAAACGTCACAACGTAACTGGGTGATTATAAAGGTGCTCCACAGGTGTCTCCAAAGGTACTTGTTGGGTTGGCGTATTTCGAGATTAGGATTTGTCACTCCGAATGTCGGAGAGGTATCTCTGGGCCCTCTCAGTAATGCACATCATTTAAGCCTTGCAAGCATTACAACTAATGAGTTAGTTGCGAGATGATGTATTACGGAACGAGTAAAGAGACTTGCCGGTAACGAGATTGAACTAGGTATTGGATACCGACGATCGAATCTCGGGCAAGTAACATACCGATGACAAAGGGAACACCGTATGTTGTTATGCGGTCTGACCGATAAAGATCTTCGTAGAATATGTAGGAACCAATATAGGCATCCAGGTCCCGCTATTCGTTATTGGCCGGAGACGTGTCTCGGTCATGTCTACATTGTTCTCGAACCGTAGGGTCCGCACGCTTAAGGTTTCGATGACAATTATATTATGAGTTTATGAGTTTTGATGTACCGAAGGAGTTCGGAGTCCCGGATGAGATCGGGGACATGACGAGGAGTCTCGAAATGGTCGAGACATAAAGATCGATATATTGGACGACTATATTCGGAGTTCGGAAAGGTTCCAAGTGATTCGGGTATTTTTCGGAGTACCGGAGAGTTACGGGAATTCGCCGGGGAGAAGTATTGGGCCTTATTGGGCCCTGCGGGAAAGAGAGAGGGGATGCCTAGGGCAGGCCGCGCGCCCTCCCATGGCCTAGTCCGAATTGGACTAGGGGGAGGGGCCGCACCCCCTCCTTCCTTCCCTTCTCTCTTCCCCTTCCTAGTCTCCTACTCCTAATACATGGAAGGTCTCCTAGTTGGACTAGGAAAGGGGGAATCCTACTCCCGGTGGGAGTAGGACTCCCCTAGGGCGCGCCATAGTAGAGGGCCGGCCCTCCCCTCCTCCACTCCTTTATATACGGGGGTAGGGGGCACCCCATAGAGAGACAAGTTGATCTTCGTGATCGTTCCTTAGTTGTGTGCGGTGCCCCCCTCCACGATATTACACCTCGGTCATATTGTAGCGGTGCTTAGGCGAAGCCCTGCGATAGTTGAACATCAAGATCGTCACCACGCCGTCGTGCTGACGGAACTCCTCCCCGAACCTCTGCTGGATCGGAGCCCGGGGTGCGTCATCGAGCTGTACGTGTGTCAAGAACTCGGAGGTGCCGGAGTAATGGTGCTTGGATCGGTTGGACCGGGAAGACGTACGACTACTTCCTCCACGTTGCGTCAACGCTTCCGCTTCGGTCTACGAGGGTACGTAGACAACACTCTCCCCTCTCGTTGCTATATCATCACCACGATCTTGCGTGTGCGTAGGAATTTTTTTGAAATTACTACGTTCCCAACAGTGGTATCAGAGCCTAGGTTTTATGGTTTGATGTTATATGCACGAGTAGAACACAAGTGAGTTGTGGGTGATATAAGTCATACTGCTTACCAGCATGTCATACTTTGGTTCGGCGGTATTGTTGGATGAAGCGGCCCGGACCGACATTACGCGTACGCTTACGCGAGAGTGGTTCTACCGACGTGCTTTGCACACAGGTGGCTGGCGGGTGTCAGTTTCTCCAACTTTAGTTGAACTGAGTGTGACTACGCCCGGTCCTTGCGAAGGTTAAAACAACATCAACTTGACAAACTATCGTTGTGGTTTTGATGCGTAGGTGAGATTGGTTCTTGCTTAAGCCCGTAGCAGCCACGTAAAATTGCAACAACAAAGTAGAGGACGTCTAACTTGTTTTTGCGGGGCATGTTGTGATGTGATATGGCCAAGACATGATGCTATATTTTATTGTATGACATGATCATGTTTTGTAACCGAAGTTATCGGCAACTGGCAGGAGCCATATGGTTGTCGCTTTATTGTATGAAATGCAAACGCCCTGTAATTGCTTTACTTTATCACTAAGCGGTAGCGATAGTCGTAGAAGCAATAGATGGCGTAAACGACAACGATGCTACGATGGAGATCAAGGTGTCACGCCGGTGACGATGGTGATCATGACGGTGCTTCGGAGATGGAGATCACAAGCACAAGATGATGATGGCCATATCATATCACTTATATTGATTGCATGTGATGTTTATCCATTATGCATCTTATCTTGCTTTGATTGACGGTAGCATTTTAAGATGATCTCTCACTAAAATTATCAAGAAGTGTTCTCCCTGAGTATGCACCGTTGCCAAAGTTCGTCGTGCCGAGACACCACATGATGATCGGGTGTGATAAGCTCTACGTCCATCTACAACGGGTGCAAGCCAGTTTTGCACACGCAGAATACTCAGGTTAAACTTGACGAGCCTAGCATATGCAGATATGGCCTCGGAACACGGAGACCGAAAGGTCGAGCGTGAATCATATAGTAGATATGATCAACATAGTGATGTTCACCATTGAAAACTACTCCATCTCACGTGATGATCGGTTATGGTTTAGTTGATTTGGATCACGTGATCACTTAGATGACTAGAGAGATGTCTGTCTAAGTGGGAGTTCTTAAGTAATATGATTAATTGAACTTAAATTTATCATGAACTTAGTCCTGGTAGTATTTTGCGAATTATGTTGTAAGATCAATAGCTTGCGTTATTGCTTTCATATGTTTATTTTGATATGTTCCTAGAGAAAAATGTATTGAAAGATGTTAGTAGCAATGATGCGGATTGGATCCGTGATCTGAGGTTTATCCTCATTGCTGCACAGAAGAATTATGTCCTTGATGCACCGCTAGGTGACAGACCTATTGCAGGAGCAGATGCAGACGTTATGAACGTTTGGCTAGCTCAATATGATGACTACTTGATAGTTTAAGTGCACCATGCTTAACGGCTTAGAATCGGGACTTCAAAGACGTTTTGAACGTCATGGACCATATGAGATGTTCCAGGAGTTGAAGTTAATATTTCAAGCAAATACCTGAGTTGAGAGATATGAAGTCTCCAAGAAGTTCTATAGCTAAAAGATGGAGGAGAATCGCTCAACTAGTGAGCATGTGCTCAGATTGTCTGGGTACTACAATCGCTTGAATCAAGTGGGAGTTAATCTTCCAGATAAGATAGTGATTGACAGAATTCTCTAGTCACCATCACCAAGTTAGTAGAACTTCGTGATGAACTATAGTATGCAAGGGATGATGAAAATGATTCCCGAGTTTTTCATGATGATGAAATCGATGAAGGTAGAAATCAAGAAAGAACATCAATTGTTGATGGTTAACAAGACCACTAGTTTCAAGAAAAAGGGCAAAGGGATAGAAGGGAACTTCAAGAAGAACGGCAAGCAAGTTGCTGCTCAAGTGAAGAAGCCCAAGTCTGGACCTAAGCCTGAGACTAAGTGCTTCTACTGCAAAGGGACTGGTCACTGGAAGCAGAACTACCCCAAATATTTGGCGGATAAGAAGGATGGCAAAGTGAACAAAGGTATATTTGATATACATGTTATCGATGTGTACTTTACTAGTGTTTATAGCAACCCCTCGGTATTTGGTACTGGTTCAGTTGCTAAGAGTAGTAACTCGAAACAGGAGTTGCAGAATAAACAGATACTAGTTAAGGGTGAAGTGACGATGTGTGTTGAAAGTAGTTTCAAGATTGATATGATCATCATCACACTCCCTATACTTTCGGGATTAGTGTTGAACCTAAATAAATGTTATTTGGTGTTTGCGTTGAGCATGAATATGATTTGATCATGTTTATTGCAATACGGTTATTCATGTAAGTTAGAGAATAATTGTTGTTCTGTTTACATGAATAAAACCTTCTATGTTCATACACCCAATGAAAATGATTTGTTGGATCTCGATCGTGTGATACACATATTCGTAATATTGAAGCCAAAAGATGCAAAGTTAATAATGATAGTGCAACTTAGTTGTGGCACTGCCATTTGGGTCATATCGGTGTAAAGCGCATGAAGAAACTCCATAAAGATGGATTTTCGGAATCACTTGGTTATGAATCATTTGATGCTTGCGAACCATGCCTTTGGGCGAGATGACTAAAACTCCGTTCTTCGGAACAATGGAACGAGCAACAAACTTGTTGGAAATAATACATACTGATGTATGCAGACCAATGAGTATTAAGGCTCGTGGCGGGTATCATTATTTTCTAACCTTCACAGATGATTTGAGCAGATATGGGTATATATCTACTTGATGAAACATAAGTCTGAAATAGTTGAAAGGTTCAAAGAATTTCAGAGTGAAGTGGAAAATCATCGTAATAAGAAAATAAAGTTTCTGCGATCTGATCGTGGAGATGAATGTTTGAGTTACGAGTTTGGTCTTCAACTAAAACAATGTGAAATAGTTTCACAGTTCACGCCACCTGGAACACCACAACATTATGGTGTGTCCGAACGTCGTAATCGTACTTTATTAGATATGGTGCGATCTATGATGTGTCTTATTGATTTACCATTGTCGTTTTGGGGTTATGCATTAGAGACAGCTGCATTCACATTAAAAGGGCACCATCTAAATCTGTTGAGACGACAACATATGAACTGTGGTTTAGCAAGAAACCCAAGTTATCATTTCTTAAAGTTTGGGGCTGCGATGCTTATGTGAAAAAGTTTCATCCTGATAAGCTCGAACCCAAATCGGAGAAGTGCGTCTTCATAGAATACCCAAAGGAAATAGTTGGGTACACCTTCTATCACAGATCCGAAGGCAAGATATTCGTTGCTAAAAATGGATCCTTTCTAGAGAAGGAGTTTCTCTCGAAAGAAGTGAGTGGGAGGAAAGTAGAACTTGATGAGGTAACTGCACCTTCTCCCGAATTGGAAAATAGTTCATCACTGAAATCAGTTCCAGTGATTCCTACACCAATTAGTGAGGAAGCTAATGATGATGATCATGAAACTTCAGATCAAGTTACTACAAAACCTCGTAGGTCTTCCAAAGTACAGTCTGCCCCAGAGTGGTACGGTAATTCTGTTCTGGAAGTCATGTTACTAGACCATGATGAACCTACGAACTATGAGGAAGCGATGATGAGCCCAGATTCCGCGAAATGGCTTGAGGCCATAAAATCTGAGATATGATCCATGTATGAGAACAAAGTATGGACTTTGATTGACTTGCTCGATGATCAGCAAGCCATGTTAGATAAATGGATCTTCAAGAGGAAGACGGACACTGATAGTAGTGTTACTATCCACTAAGCTCGACTTGTTGCAAAAGGTTTTCAACAAGTTCAAGGGGTTGAATACGATGAGATTTTCTCACTCGTATCGATGTTAAGTCTGTCCGAATCATGTTAGCAATTGCCGGATTTTATGAAATCTGGCAAATGGATAAACAAAACTGCATTCCTTAATGGAGTTATTAAAGAAGAGTTGTATGTGATGCAACCAACAGGTTTTGTCGGTCCTTAAGGTGTTAACAAAAATGTGCATCTATGGACTAGTGCAAGCATCTCGGAGTTGGAATATACGCTTTGATAAGTTGATCAAAGCATATAGTTTATCAGACTTGCTGTGAAGCCTGTATTTACTAGAAAGTGAGTGGGAGCACTACAACATTTCTGATAAGTATATGTGAATGACATATTGTAGATCGGAAATAATGTAGAATTATTCTGCAATGCATAAAGGAGTGTTTGAAAGGAGTTTTTCAAAGAAAGACCTCGGTGAAGCTACTTACATATTGAGCATCAAGATCTATAGAGATAGATCAAGACGCTTGATAAGTTTTTTTTAATGAGTACATACCTTGACAAGATTTTGAAGTAGTTCAAAATGGAACAGTCAAAGAAAGAGTTCTTGCCTGTGTTACAAGGTGTGAAATTGAGTAAGACTCAAAACCCGACCACGGCAGAAGATAGAAAGAGAATGAAAGTCATTCCCTATGCCTCGGTCATAGGTTCTATAAAGTATGCCATGCTGTGTACCAGACCTATTGTATACCCTGCACTGATTTTGGCAAGGGAGTACAATAGTGATCTAGGAGTAGATCACTGGACAGCGGTCAAAATTATCCTTAGTGGAATAAGGATATGTTTCTCGATTATGGAAGTGACAAAAGGTTCGTCGTAAAGGGTTACGTCGATGCAAGTTTTGACACCGATCTGGATGACTCTAAGTCTCGATCTAGATACATATTGAAAGTGGGAGCAATTAGCTAGAGTAGCTCCGTGCAGAGCATTGTAGACATAAAAAATTGCAAAATACATAACGGATCTAAATGTGAAAGACCCGTTGACTAAGATTCTCTCACAAGCAAAACATGATCACACCTAAGTACTCTTTGGGTGTTAATCACATAGCGATGTGAACTAGATTACTGAATCTAGTAAACCCTTTGGATGTTGGTCACATGGCGATGTGAACTATGGGTGTTAATCACATGATGATGTGAACTATCGATGTGAATCACATGGTGATGTGATCTAGATTATTGACTCTAGTGCAAGTGGGAGACTGGAGGAAATATGCCCTAGAGGCAATAATAAAGTTATTATTTATTTCCTTATATCATGATAAATGTTTATTATTCATGCTAGAATTGTATTAACCGAAAACATAATACATGTGTGAATATATAGACAAACAGAGTGTCACTAGTATGCCTCTACTTGACTAGCTTGTTAATCAAAGATGGTTATGTTTCCTAACCATGGACAAAGAGTTGTTATTTGATTAACGGGATCACATCATTAGTTGAATGATCTGATTGACATGACCCATTCCATTAGCTTAGCACCCGATCGTTTAGTATGTTGCTATTGCTTTCTTCATGACTTATACATGTTCCTATGACTATGAGATTATGCAACTCTCGTTTACCGGAGGAACACTTTGTGTGCTACCAAACGTCACAACATAACTGGGTGATTATAAAGGTGCTCTACAGGTGTCTCCAAAGGTACTTGTTGGGTTGGCGTATTTCGAGATTAGGATTTGTCACTCCGAATGTCGGAGAGGTATCTCTGGGCCCTCTCGGTAATGCACATCATTTAAGCCTTGCAAGCATTACAACTAATGAGTTAGTTGTGAGATGATGTATTACGGAACGAGTAAAGAGACTTGCCGGTAACGAGATTGAACTAGGTATTGGATACCGACGATCGAATCTCGGGCAAGTAACATACCGATGACAAAGGGAACAACGTATGTTGTTATGCGGTCTGACCGATAAAGATCTTCGTAGAATATGTAGGAACCAATATGGGCATCTAGGTCCCGCTATTGGTTATTGACCGGAGACGTGTCTCGGTCATGTCTATATTGTTCTCGAACCATAGGGTCCGCATGCTTAAGGTTTCGATGACAATTATATTATGAGTTTATGAGTTTTGATGTACCGAAGGAGTTCGGAGTCCCGGATGAGATCGGGGACATGACGAGGAGTCTCGAAATGGTCGAGATGTAAAGATCGATATATTGGACGACTATATTCGGAGTTCGGAAAGGTTCCGAGTGATTTGGGTATTTTTTGGAGTACCGGAGAGTTACGGGAATTCGCCGGGGAGAAGTATTGGGCCTTATTGGGCCCTGCGGGAAAGAGAGAGGGGATGCCTAGGGCAGGCCGCGCGCCCTCCCATGGCCTAGTCCGAATTGGACTAGGGGGAGGGGCCGCACCCCCTCCTTCCTTCCCTTCTCTCTTCCCCTTCCTAGTCTCCTACTCCTAATACATGGAAGGTCTCCTAGTTGGACTAGGAAAGGGGGAATCCTACTCCCGGTGGGAGTAGGACTCCCCTAGGGCGCGCCATAGTAGAGGGCCGGCCCTCCCCTCCTCCACTCCTTTATATACGGGGGTAGGGGCACCCCATAGAGAGACAAGTTGATCTTCGTGATCGTTCCTTAGCCGTGTGCGGTGTCCCCCTCCACGATATTACACCTCGGTCATATTGCAAGCGGTGCTAAGCGAAAGCCCTGCGACAGTTGAACATCAAGATCGTCCACCACGCCGTCGTGCTGACGGAACTCCTCCGCCGAACATCTGCTGGATCAGAGCCCGGGTGTGCCGTCATCGAGGCTGTACGTGTGTCAAGAACTCGGAGGTGCCGGAGTAACGGTGCTTGGATCGGTTGGACCGGGAAGACGTACAACTACTTCCTCCTTGTTGCGTCAACGCTTCCGCTTCGGTCTACGAGGGTACGTAGACAACACTCTCCCCTCTCGTTGCTATATCATCACCACGATCTTGCGTGTGCGTAGGAATTTTTTTGAAATTACTACGTTCCCAACAAATCAAATATCCTTTGGTGGAAGTGTAGATCGGGCCCTTGTCACCCAATCCCGAGCAAATCAACAAGTTTGATTGGCTAGGGAGAGAGATCGGGCTAAAATGGAGCTTGGAGCAACAATGGAGCTTAGAGGTGGAAGAGGTAGTCAACTAGAGGTAGAAGACATCCCTTATATAGTCGTGGAAAAAATCCAACCGTTATCCACAAGTTCTGCCCGCGACTCACGGTACTACCGCTCCAAGGAAGCGGTACTACCGCGACGCCGCGCGGTACTACCGTGGACGACCATGGTACTGCCGTGGCAGCTGCACAGGCCGGAACAAGCCTGGCGAAGGAGCAGTACTACCGCTTGCGCGGTACTACCGCTCCCCCTTGCGGTACTACCGCAAGGCAGGAGGGTCACGGCCTGGGAAGGGTGCGGATGAAATAAATTACATCCATGCCCACTTCCACAGAAACTAGGGTGGTGCAAAAACCCGACGCGGTACTATCGCCTGCGAGGCGCGGTACTACCGTGGTCGGCGCGGATGTAAAAAATTACATCCGCGCATACTACCGCGACACTGCGGAACTAGGCCGAAGGGCCACGGTACTACGACTCCAAGGGAGCGGTACTACCGTGGGCCACCACGGTACTACCGCGCTAGACGAGCGGTACTATCGTGAGGGGCGCGGATGTAAAAAATTACATCCGCCCCTACTAACGCACCGGAGCGGCACTAGGCCAGGGGGCCGCGGTACTACCGCACCAAAAGGGCGGTACTACCGTGTGGGACGCGGATGTAAAAAATTACATCCGCCCCTACTACCGCACCGGAGCGGCACTAGGCCAGGGTGCCGCGGTACTACCGCACTAAGGGGCGGTACTACCGTGATGCGCCGCGGTACTACCGCTTGTACCTGCGGTACTACCGCAAGTACAGCAGTAGTCGCCAGTTTTCCACACAACCAAGATAACGACAGGTAGCTCCAAAGTGCAAGGAAAGGAGGGACAAGTGTACGTGTGATTCCACCCTACCTTTCCGACGCGGACCCCCTCTTAATAGTACGACTCTCCTACGACTCAACTCCACCAAAGAGAAACGTAGAACAACGCCGGCTTCAACAGTCTCCGAGGGGCACCGAATCGTCTTGTGCCTAATGATGAAGTATCTGAGGGACTCAAGGCACACGATTAGTCCGCACGAGCATTGTCATCAATCACCAAAACACTTAGGGATAAATAGGCCCTTACAACATTTCTGCCTCATATCCACGTAATCAAAGAGCTGAACCATGTGTTCAGAAGATTTGCAGCACATTGCAAATAACCTGCCAGATTCGTTTACTGACTGTCACACAATCCTACAATCCTACGAAAGTACGCCTGAAAGAGTGGAGGTACCAACAAAATCCACTCCACTCCCCGTTCAAAGCAACAGGGGAGATGTATGGCAGAAGTACATCGGGATTCAGCTTATCACAAGCAAGGATATCAAGGCCTGTGAATCAGTAAATGCAAGTCAACTTCATGTTGGCAGACACCTAATGGGTAGTATACACCCAGTGGACGGGAAACCCCCGCCAACCCAGGTCATAGTGCACACAATGACCGGGACATCGGAATACCCGACTCAATCGCATTGGGAAATTGCGAGCAGTCACTATGGGTAATGATATTTCCATCAACTATATGTTGATATATAGATTCTGGAGAAACATATAACCGGAAGTCTACAATTGTCGACATACATTTCTCAACTAGATTGAAAAAACCTTTCAAGTGATTCAGATCCAAAGACCATGGCCATGGCAAAGTGTGAACAACATTCGGACTGAACTCAAGCAAAGGGTATAATCTAGGAAGAAATGATCTTGCTCAATAATGGGAAGGTATTCATAAGCAATACCTACACCAGTTTTCTTATGGAAACAGAATTGAGAACAACGAGGTGGTGAAACATAGAGCAAGTATTGTAGCACAAGGGTTCACGCAGATACCCAACTATTCTCTAGAGGTGGAATCTCTTTCCGATAATTTATATCATTGGCAGTTCAAAATCATCTATCTCTGCAGTTGATAGATGTAGTGATCACATATCCATGTGGCTCACTAGATTCAGACATATATGATTGATTTCCAATGGAATCTCAATTCCGAATCGAAATACAAAATGCAACATACATTGTGTAAAAATCAGTAAGTCACCATATGACTTATTGTTGTCAGTACATTTGGTACAACTGATTTAGTGAGTTCCTTTACACAAGGATTACTTCTACAATGATGGTTATCCATGTTTGTCTGTCATACACAGTGATTACTCCTGCAATGACGATACATGTAATCATCTAAACAACGGAGTTTAAATGAAGGATTTGGGTAAAACCAAGATACCGCTCGTTACTACAACTTGAGCACCTTCACTCATACATTTTGGTACACTATGTTGTCTATATTCAAAATATATTGGAGAAATTCATTGTGGACAAGTCTTATACATTCATAACTCTCATGGTGGTTCATTCTCTAGACATAGAGAAAGATCTATTTAGACCAAGAGATGATGGAAATGAGATATTGGGACTCAACATTCCATAATGTCATTGGATCCACCAAACACAATTGGTTGGTACTCAAGAATATCTTTCGATATCTCCAAGGCATCAAACTTCTTGTCCTAGTTTTCAGTTTCACAGAAATGTGAACACCGATATTATTGGATACATCGATCAGATCCCCACTATGTCAGATCGTAGACAAGCTTAGTGTTCCTACTAGGTGTGATAGCCCTCTCATGAAGAGTCTTTGAAACAGACCTCATGGCTATATCCACCAACCATTATCTCAATCATAATGTTTCTTGTGTTGCCCGAATGCAATCAGGTTACATAATAAGCAATATCACTATATTGCATATCTTGCAAGTCAAATCATGCAACTGATTTATTCACCAAGTCTCTACCAACTTTTACATTCCAAGAATATGTAAATGGAATTGGTATATGACGACTTCGGAATATGCAAGAATCAGGGGGAGTATCTTCCTAAATTGTTCCTGTTCAATGCATCATATTATACTCTTTTTCCCTTCATGAGTTTACTGTATAGGTTCTCATAAAGGTTTTTAATGAGGTAATATCAACATGAGATCATATGTCATACTTTCTGTTTTCCCCACCAGGGTTTTTGGGAAAGTATATACGACATATTTATTATCCTCTGAACTCTATGGGTTTTCTCGTATTGAGTTAAAAGAGACAATAACCATTATATGTTGCTTCATTTTCTCCTTATTTTTCCCATTAGGTTTGAAGGAGTTTTGGCAACATATCAAACACTATACTCCTCATATTTTTCCCACAGGGTTTTTAGAGGAGATTATTCCAAGGATGGTCGATCGCAAGCACAAGGAAGGATTAGGGGAGTGTTAGGATTTAATTAATTCTGTTAATTAAAGGAATAATCCTCCCTATGTAATATCTCGTGCGGTTGTTTCTGCAACCGTCGCGACCCACTTTCACGCCCCTGCGAACGGACATATCTCTTCGTTCGCGTCTGTTCCCTTGTATATATACTGTGATCGTCAATGGAATAAGTGACTTGAATCATTTGTCTCTCGTCTCTCTCGTTCTACTCAAAACAGCCACAAATCAAATCGATCAACGTCGTCGAGGCGAGGCACAAATGGAAAGAAGAAAAGTAAACCATCCGAGCACACCCACAACTACTAGACGGAGCCAAGTGTGGCACGGAACCCACGCCAGCTGTGACGCCAGCTAAAACGGAAGCACGCGCGTAAGCATGACGACCGCAGAGCCGGAAGAGCCTGGTGACGGAGCGCCGGAGCCGGAGCAGGAGGCGGTCAGTTTTTCTTTTGAGATTATTAGCCAGAAAATATAATTGGGGCACGCGTAGGTACCGTGGACCCGTGGTACGTGTCCGTGCCGACGGACGAACCACGCGAACAATCCGATGCGGTCGGTGGGCTGCGACTGCGTACGCCACGCCCAGCCTCCACGCTTATGAAATGGACCATGCGTTGTGGTCAACAACTGCCGTCTGGTCAGGCCTTCATGTTGAGACGAGACCAGACCAAGGTCGTGGACAAGAGGCACATACACCAAAACTGAAGTGTGCACACGCGCACATTCAATAATTAGTGTGGCCACATGTGAGATGTCCCTTTCCTACGGAATTTAGGAAATTAAATCTTCCGCAAACCTCTGGACCAGTGTTATGTTGTCGTCCAAAATGGTACTTCATCTTTTCATGCACGTGTCACGTTAGAGCATCTATAACCGAACTTGCCAAATCATATCTTTCTTTCAAACGCATGCGAACGCGCGTATCCGTGAACAATGACCAATCACGCCTCAAAAAATGCATTCCACATCTGGATACCTCAAATTCATATTATTACATGCAATGCAGCGATTTTTTGGCGGAGCTTCGTCCGGTTCCGCTCCCCCCCCCCCGGCCTCCGTCGTGGCCCCTCAGAGTGTTGGTCCGGTTGGCGACAAGGTAGAGTAGGACATGGCACGAGCCGGCTCACGGGACTTAAGGCGCCGCCGTCCCCCATGCCCTACTCTTCCTCGTTAGAGCCCGGAACCCGTTGGGTGCCGGCGGACGTCAGCTCGATGACGGATCCGTCTGGAACGAGCCGTCGACATCCACCACGATGCAGTTGCGGCGCCCGGACTGATGCGCCGGAGAATGCGACTCCACCTCATCGACGTCCACCGCCGCGAGGGTTGTCGCCGCCTCCCGCGCCCGGTGCAATGCACAGCAGGAACGCAGTGCCATGGCCTCGTCGAACGAGGCCCATGGTGCGTCCCGATGCTCGGCGCGCCAACGGAAGGGTTGCGCGTCCGCTAGCGCGGTCGGACGCCAGACAGACCGCACGGCCTCCGGCGAGGCAGCTACGGCTGGTCTAGCGCCAGATCAATGCGCCATTTGGGAGGACGCAATGGATTCCCGGCAGAAGGAGTCCAAGCGCTGTCGTGCACGGGCTTTCTCCCGGGCGAGGTAAAGGACTCGGATCCACAGCCCGCATGTCGGAGACGAGCTTGGGTGGCAGAGGGGAGTAGAGGGGGGAGTGAAGTGGCTAGGGTCTGATCCGGCGAGCGGATGGGGAGGATTTTATGTGGGGTCGGATGGGCCAACGTGGGCTGGCTCCGTGGTGGCGAGCGTGCCCGGGCGCCCCCATATCCACCCCATATTTGGGCTGGATATGAGGGGTGCCGGTCAGCCCGAGCGTTTGAGGGCCGTTTTAAGGGGGCCGTTTGGGTCAAAAAATCGTGAACTGAATAGTGACCGGGCGGCCCGCCCGGGCATATGAGGCGGGTTTGATGGGCTTGACTGTAGATGCTCTTATCTAGAATCTGTTGGTCCCATCCAAAACCATCTCTGGTGCCCAAACCCTCTTCCGTGCATGCGCACCTTTGCTCCGGGCACTACATTCATGACGTTTCAGAGGGGATGCAACCGATCACTGGAGCCGGTAATGAAACGACGAATCAAACGCGAGCGCCTCACGACACGTCCCACTCTTCGTGCCCGTTCAATGCCGAAAAGACATGACTGGATGAGACGAGACATCTAGGATGCGTTTGGTAGGCTGCATTAGGTCCAGCCAGACCCGCGCGGAAGAAATAGGCCCGTTTGGTTACCTGGTCTGCATCTAAATCCCGGCCCGCACGAACCTCAAAGCAGCTCTGGGCCTGGCTCTGGAGGAACTGGCGAATCGGCCATTTTGTCACTCTAGCAACCCATCATCTACTTTCTACTTCCCAATGCCTTTCCCTAGGCCCAAAACACGGTGAAGTGTCATGTAGTCACATAACACCACTAGAGAAAAGACAACATACATCTCATCAAAATATCGAATGAATACCAAATTCACATGATTACTTATAACAAGACTTCTCCCATGTCCTCAGGAACAAAAGTAACTACTCACAAAGCATGTCCATGTTCATGATCAGAGGGGTATTAGATATCATTAAGGATCTGAACATATGATCTTCCACCAAAAAACCAACCAGCATCAGCTACAAGGAGTAATCAATACTACTAGCAACCCACAGGTACCAATCTAAGGTTTTGAGACAAAGATTGAATACAAGAGATGAACTAGGGTTTCAGATGAGATGGTACTGGTGAACATGTTGATGAATATTGGTCCTCCCATGATGAGAGGATCGTTGGTGATGACGATGGCTTCGATTTCCCCCTCCCGAAGGGAAGTTTCCCCGGCGGAATCGCTCCGTTGGAGACCTAAATTGCTTTTGCCTAGGTTCCATCTCGAGATGGCCGTGCTTCATCTCGAAAGCCTTCTCTTTATTTATTTTCTAGGTCAAACCCTTCATATAGTAGAAGATGGGCACCGAGGGCTGGCGAGGGGGCCCACAAGCTCAGGGGGCGAGTCCTGGGGGGTACGACGCGCCCCCAGGCTTGGGGCCACCTAGTGGGTCCCCTCCTGGTATTTCTTCGCCCAATATTTTTTATATAATCCAAAATAATTCTCCGTATAGTTTTAGGACATTTGGAGTTATACAAAATAGGGATCTTCGATTTTCTCCTTTCCGGTCCAGAATTCCAACTGCCGGCATTTTCTCTCTTCATGTGAATCTTGCAAAATAAGAGAGGAAAAGCATAAGAATTGTATCATAAAGTGTAATAATAGTCCATAATGCAATTTTTAGGAAACGTAGCATGCAATTTTCCTACGCTCACGCAAGATCTATCTAGGAGATGCATAGCAACAAGAGGGGGAGAGTGTGTCCATGTATCCTCGTAGACCGAAAGCGGAAGCGTTAGCTTAACGTAGTTGATGTAGTAGAACGTCTTCTAGATTCAACCGATCAAGCACCAAACGTACGACACCTCCGAGTTCTGCACACGTTCAGCTCGATGACATCCCTCGAACTCTTGATCCAGTAGAGGTACAAAGGAGTAGATGAGTTCCATCAGCACGATGATCTGGTGACAATGATGCTGTTGTGATCCACGCAGGGCTTCGCCTAAGCACTATGACAATATGACCGGAGGAGTAAACGGTGGAGGGGGCATCGCACACGGCTAAGAAACAATTGATGTGCCTTGAGGTGCGCCCCCACCCGCCCCCGTATATAAAGGAGGAGAGGGAAGGAGGGCCGGCCTAGGGCGCGCCCAAGTGGGGGGAGTCCTACTAGGACTTGATACGTCTCCAACGTATCTATAATTTTTGATTGCTCCATGCTACTTTATCTACTGTTTTGGACTATACTGGGCTTTATTTTCCACTTTTATATTATTTTTGGGACTAACCTATTAACCGGAGGCCCAGCCCAGAATTGCTGTTTTTTTGCCTTTTTCAGTATTTCAAAGAAACAGAATATCAAACGGAGTCCAAACGGAATGAAACCTTCGGGAACGTGATTTTCTCATCAGATAAGACCCAGGAGACTTGGACCCTCCGTCAAGAAAGCCACGAGGTGGTCACAAGGGTGGAGGGCGCGCCCCTCCCCCTGGGCGCGCCCCCTACCTCGTGGGCCCCTCGAAGCTCCACCGACATACTCCTTCCTCCTATATATACCTACGTATCCCCGTATGATCAGAAGGGGAGCCAAAAACCTAATTCCACCGCCGCAACCTTCTGTATCCACAAGATCCCATCTTGGGGCCTATTTCAGAGCTCCGCCGGAGGGGGCATCCACCATGGAGGGCTTCTATATCATCACCATAGCCCCTCCGATGAAGTGTGAGTAGTTTACTTCAGACCTTCGGGTCCATAGCTAGTAGCTAGATGGCTTCTATCTCCTTTTGGATCTCAATACAATGTTCTCCCCCTCTCTCGTGGAGATCTATTCGATGTAATCTTATTTTTGCAGTGTGTTTGTTGAGACCGATGAATTGTGGGTTTATGATCCAGTATTATCTATGGAAAATATTTTATTCTTCTCTGAATTCTTTTATGTATGATTGAGTTATCTTTGCAAGTCTCTTTGAATTATCCGTTTGGTTTGGCCAACTAGATTGGTAGTTCTTGCAATAGGAGAAGTGCATGGCTTTGGGTTCAATCTTGCGGTGTCCTTACTCAGTTACAGAAAGAGTTGCAAGGCACGTATTGTATTGTTGCCATCGAGGATAACAAGATGTTTTTTTATCATATTGCATGAATTTATCCCTCTACATCATGTCATCTTGCTTAAGGCGTTACTCTGTTTTTAACTTAATACTCTAGATGCATGCTGGATAGCGGTCGATGAGTGGAGTAATAGTAGTAGATGCAGAATTGTTTCGATCTACTTGTCACGGACGTGATGCCTATATACATGATCATTGCCTAGATATACTCATAACTATGCTCAATTCTGTCAATTGCTCAACAGTAATTTATTCACCCACCGTAGAATACTTATGCTCTTGAGAGAAGCCACTAGTGAAACCTAAGGCCCCCGGGTCTATTCTCATCATATCAATATATATCACTTTATTTACTTACTTTGTTTTTACTTTGCCTTTACTTTTTACTTTGCATCTATCTATCAAAAATACCAAAAATATTATCTCTGTTAGATCTCACTCTCGTAAGTGACCGTGAAGGGATTGACAACCCCTAAGCGTTGGTTGCGAGTTGCTATCGTGTTGTGCAGGTACGAGGGACTTGCTCGTGACCTTCTACTGGATTGATACATTGGTTCTCAAAAACCGAGGGAAATAATTACGCTACTGTGCTGCATCATCCTCTCCTCTTCGGGGAAAACCAACGCAAGCTCGAGATTTAGCAAGAAGAATTTCTGGCGCCGTTGCCGGGGAGGCTTACGCAAAAGTCAACATACCAAGTACCCATCACAATCGCTATCTCTCGCATTACATTATTTGCCATTTGCCTCTCGTTTTCCTCTTCCCCACTTCACCCTTGCCGTTTTATTCGCCCTCTCTTTCCCAATCTCCTCCTCTCTTCCCCGTTTGCCTTTTCACGTTGCCTTTTTGTTTGCTTGTGTGTTGGATTACTTGTTGCCATGGCGCAAGATAATACCAAATTGTGTGACTTCTCGAATACCAATAATAATGATTTCCTTAGTACTCCGATTGCTCCTCTTAATAATGATGAGTCTTGTGAAATCAATACCGCTTTGCTGAATCTTGTTATGAAAGATCAATTCGCCGGCCTTCCTCGTGAAGATGCCGCTAGTCATCTAAACAATTTTGTTGATTTGTGTGATATGCAAAAGAAGAAAGATACGGATAACAATATTGTCAAATTGAAGTTATTTCCATTTTCACTTAGAGATCGTGCTAAAGTTTGGTTTTCGTCTTTGCCTAAAAATAGTATTGATTCTTGGAACAAGTGCAAAGATGCTTTTATCTCTAAGTATTTTCCTCCCGCTAAGATCATCACTCTTAGGAACGATATTATGAATTTTAAACAACTTGATCATGAGCATGTTGCCCAATCTTGGGAAAGAATGAAATTAATGCTTCGCAATTGCCCTACTCATGGTTTGAATTTATGGATGATCATACAAATTTTTTATGCCGGATTGAATTTTGCTTCTAGAAATCTTTTATATTCGGCCGCGGGAGGCACGTTTATGGAAATTACGTTAGGGGATGCTACCAAATTGCTTGATAATATTATGGCTAATTATTCTCAATGGCACACCGAAAGATCTTCTAGTAAAAAGTGCATGCTATAGAAGAAATCAATGTTTTGAGTGAAAAGATGGATGAACTTATGAAGATGTTTGCTCCTAAAAATACTCCTCTTGATCCCAATGATATGCCTTTATCTACTTTGCTTGAGAATAATAATGAATCTATGGATGTGAATTTTATTGGTAGGAATAGTTTTGGAAATAACGCTTATAGAGGGAATTTTAATCCTAGGCCTTATCCTAGTAATCCTTCTAATAATTATGGAAATTCCTACAACAACTCTTATGGCAATTTTAATAAGATGCCCTCTGAATTTGAGAGTAGTGTTAAAGAGTTTATGAATTCACAAAAGAATTTTAATGCTTTGCTTGAAGAGAAATTGCTTAAAGTTGATGATTTGGCTAGGAACGTTGATAGAATTTCTCTTGAAATTGATTCTTTAAAGCTTAGATCTATTCCTCCTAAGCATGATATCAATGAGTCTCTCAAAGCCATGAGAATTTCCATTGATGAGTGCAAAGAAAGAACCACTAGGATGCGTGCTTCCAAAGATGCCTTTATTAAAGCGTGTTATTCTAATCCCCATGAAAATCAAGATGAAGATCTAAAAGTTATTGATGCGTCCCCCATTAAATCTTTGTTTTGCAATATGAATCTTAATGAATCTAAAGATTATCTTCCTTTACCTAGAAGGCGTTCTAAGAATTCGGAGTTTCTAGATCTTGATGATGAAATTGATGAAAGTGGGATTGAAATAAATAGAAACCGTGATGTTGCTAAACCCACTATTTTGGATCTCAAGGAATTTAATTATGAAAATTGCTATTTGATTGGTTGTATTTCCTTGTTGCAATCCGTGCTAGAATCTCCTCATGCTTATAGTCAAAATAAGGCCTTTACCGAACACATTGTTGATGCCTTGATGCAATCTTATGAAGAAAAACTTGAGTTGAAAGTTTCTATCCCTAGAAAACTCTATGATGAGTGGGAACCTACTATTAAAATTAAAATTAAAGACTTTGAGTTTCATGCTTTATGTGATTTGGGTGCTAGTGTCTCTACTATTCCCAAAACTTTATGTGATTTGCTAGATTTCCGTGATTTTGATGATTGCTCTCTAAACTTGCATCTTGCCGATTCCACTATTAAAAAGCCTATGGGAAGAATTAATGATGCTCTTATTGTTGCAAATAGGAATTATGTGCCCGTAGATTTTATCGTTCTTGATATAGATTGCAATCCTTCATGTCATATTATTCTTGGTAGACCTTTCCTTAGAACGATTGGTGCAATTATTGATATGAAGGAAGGGAATATTAGATTCCAATTTCCCTTAAAGAAGGGTATGGAACACTTCCCTAGAAAGAAAATAAAATTATCATATGAATCTATCATGAGAGCCACTTATGGATTGCCTACCAAAGATGGCAATACCTAGATCTATCCTTGCTTTTATGCCTAGCTAGGGGCGTTAAACGACAGCGCTTGTTGGGAGGCAACCCAATTTTATTTTATGTTTTTTGTTTTTGCTTCTGTTTAGGAATAAATAATCCATATACCTTCTGTTTGGATGTCGTTTTATGTTTTAATTGGTGTCTGTGCCAAGTAGGACCTATAGGATAACCTACGATGATAGTTGATTTGATTCTGCTGAAAAACAGAAACTTTAGTGCTCACGAGATTAGCTGCCATTTTTTACTGGAGAGTGCTTTTGCATTGATTCTTTTTGCTGCTGATCAATAAGAAAATTTTACAGGACTTCCTATTTTGATAGATTTTTTAGAGTTACAGAAGTTTTCGTTAGTTACAGATTACTACAGACTGTTCTGTTTTTGACAGATTCTGTTTTTCGTGTGTTGTTTGCTTATTTTGATGAATCTATGGCTAGTAAATTAGTTTATAAACCATAGAGAAGTTGGAATACAGTAGGTTTAAAACCAATATAAATAAAGAATGATTTAATTACAGTACTTTGAAGTATTCTTTTGTTTTCTTTCTCTAACGGAGCTCACGAGATTTCTGTTGAGTTTTGTGTTGTGAAGTTTTCAAGTTTTGGGTGAATTCTTTTGATGGATTATGGGACAAGGAGTGGCAAGAGCCTAAGCTTGGGGATGCCCATGGCACCCCCAATATAATCCAAGGACACCAAAAAGTCAAAGCTTGGGGATGCCCCGGAAGGCATCCCCTCTTTCGTCCACTTCCATCTGTAATTTACTTGGAGCTATATTTTTATTCACCAACATGATATGTGTTTTGCTTGGAGCGTCTTGTATTATTTGCGTCTTTGCTTGTTAGTCTACCACAATCATCCTTGCTGTACACATCTTTTGAGAGAGCCATACATGAATTGAAAATTATTAGAATACTCTATGTGCTTCACTTATATCTTTTGAGCTTGATAGTTTTTGCTCATAGTGCTTCACTTATATCCTTTTGAGCATGATAATTTTTGCTCTAGTGCTTCACTTAGATCTTTTAGAGCATGGTGGTGGATTTGTTTTAAAGAAACTTGATCTCTCATGCTTCACTTAGATTATTTTGAGAGTCGTTAATAGCATGGTATTTTGCTTAATGTTAATATGCTTGGTATTCAAGATATGTGAAACTTTCTTTTGAGTGCGTTGAATACTAAGATAAGTTTGATGCTTGATAATTGTTTTGAGATATGGAGGTGATAATATCATAGTCGTGATAGTTGGGTGATTATGAATTTGAAAAATGCTTGTGTTGAAGTTAGCAAATCCCGTAGCATGCACGTATGGTTAAAGTTGTGTAACAAATTTGAAACATGAAGTGTACCTGGCTTGTGCATCCTTATGAGTGGCGGTCGTGGACGAGCGATGGTCTTTTCCTACCAATCTATCCCCCTAGGAGCATGCGCGTAGTACCTGAATTTTTGATGACTTCTAAAATTTTGCAATAAGTATATGAGTTCTTTTGACTAATGTTGAGTCCATGGATTATGCGCACTCTCACCTTTCCGCTTTTGCTAGCCTCTTCGGTACCGTGCATTGCCCTTTCTCACCTTGAGAGTTGGTGCAAACTTCACCGGTGCATCCAAACCCCGTGATACGATACGCTCTATCACACATAAACCTCCTTTTACCTTCCTCAAAACAGCCACCATACCTACCTATCATGGCATTTCCATAGCCATTCCGAGATATATTGCCATGCAACTTCCACCATCATCATCGTGACATGCATTACTTTTGTCATATTGCCATTGCATGGTCTTGTAGTTGACATCGTATTTGTGGCAAAAGCCACCATGCATTATTTTCCATACATGTCACTCTTGATTCATTGCACCATCCCGGTACACCGCCGGAGGCATTCATATAGAGTCATATCTTGTTCTAGTTTTGAGTTGTAATTCATGTGTTGTAATGAAGGTGTGATGATCATCATTATTAGAGCATTGCCCAAATAATAAAAAAAAAAAGAGAAAGGCCAAAAAAAGGCCCAGAAAAAAAGAAAGGTCCAAAAAAAAGAAAGGCCCCAAAAAAATAAAAAAAATAAAAAGGGCAATGCTACTATCTCTTTTTCCACACTTGTGCTTCAAAGTAGCACCTTGTTCTTTATGTAGTGAGTCTCATATATTGTGCTTCAAAGTAGCACCTTGTTCTTCATGTAGTGAGTCTCATAAGTTGTCTTTTTATACTAGTGGGAAATTTTCATTATAGAACTTGGCTTGTATATTCCTACGATGGGCTTCCTCAAATGCCCTAGGTCTTCATGAGCAAGCAAGTTGGATGCACACCCACTAGTTTTTCTTTTGTTGAGCATTCATAGCTCTAGTGCATCCGTTGCATGGCAATCCCTACTCACTCACATCGATATCTATTGATGGGCATCTTCATAGCCCATTGATACGCCTAGTTGAGGTGTGACCTTCTCCTTTTTTGTCTTCTCCACACAATCCCCATCATCATATTCTATTCCACCCATAGTGCTATATCCATGGCTCACGCTCATGTATTGCGTGAAGGTTGAAAAAGTTTGAGATTATTTAAGTATGAAACAATTGCTTCGCTTGTCATCGGGGGTATAGAAGTTGGGAACATCTTTGTGTGACGAAAATGAAGCATAGCCTAACTATATGATTTTGTAGGGATGAACTTTCTTTTGCCATGTTATTTTGAGAAGACATGATTGCTTTGATTAGTATGCTTGAAGTATTATTATGTTTGTGTCAATATGAACTTTTGTCTTGAATCTTTTGGATCTGAATATTCATATCACAATTAAGAAGATTTACATTGAAATTATCCCAAAGTATCACTCCGCATCAAAAATTCTTTTTTATCATTTACCTACTCGAGGACGAGCATGAATTAAGCTTGGGGATGCTTGATACATCTCCAACGTATCTATAATTTTTGATTGCTCCATGCTACTTTATCTACTGTTTTGGACTATATTGGGCTTTATTTTCCACTTTTATATTATTTTTGGGACTAACCTATTAACCGGAGGCCCAGCCCAGAATTGCTGTTTTTTGCCTTTTTCAGTAATTCGAAGAAACAGAATATCAAACGGAGTCCAAACAGAATGAAACCTTCGGGAACGTGATTTTCTCATTAGATAAGACCCAGGAGATTTGGACCCTCCGTCAAGAAAGCCACGAGGTGGTCACGAGGGTGAGGGCGCGCCCCTGCCCCCTGGGCGCGCCCCCTACCTCGTGGGCCCCTCGAAGCTCCACCGACGTACTCCTTCCACCTATATATACCTACGTATCCCCGTATGATCAGAAGGGGAGACAAAAACCTAATTCCACCACCGCAACCTTCTGTATCCACGAGATCCCATCTTGGGGCCTGTTCCGGAGCTCCGCCGGAGGGGGCATCCACCATGGAGGGCTTCTACATCATCACCATAGCCCCTCCGATGAAGTGTGAGTAGTTTACTTCAGACCTTCGGGTCCATAGCTAGTAGCTAGATGGCTTCTTCTCTCTTTTTGGATCTCAATACAATGTTCTCCCCCTCTCTCGTGGAGATCTATTCGATGTAATCTTCTTTTTGCGGTGTGTTTGTTGAGACTGATGAATAGTGGGTTTATGATACAGTATTATCTATGGAAAATATTTGATTCTTCTCTGAATTCTTTTATGTATGATTGAGTTATCTTTGCAAGTCTCTTCGAATTATCCGTTTGGTTTGGCCAACTAGATTGGTAGTTCTTGCAATGGGAGAAGTGCATGGCTTTGGGTACAATCTTGCGGTGTCCTTACTCAGTGACAGAAAGAGTTGCAAGGCACGTATTGTATTGTTGCCATCGAGGATAACAAGATGGGTTTTTTATCATATTGCATGAATTTATCCCTCTACATCATGTCATCTTGCTTAAGGCGTTACTCTGTGTTTAACTTAATACTCTAGATGCATGCTGGATAGCGGTCGATGAGTGGAGTAATAGTAGTAGATGCAGAATCGTTTCGATCTACTTGTCATGGACGTGATGCCTATATACATGATCATTGCCTAGATATACTCATAACTATGCTCAATTCTGTCAATTGCTCAACAGTAATTTGTTCACCCACCGTAGAATACTTATGCTCTTGAGAGAAGGCAATAGTGAAACCTATGCCCCCCGGGTCTATTCTCATCATATCAATCTATATCACTTTATTTACTTACTTTGTTTTTAATTTGCCTTTACTTTTTACTTTGCATCTATCTATCAAAATACCAAAAATATTATCTCTATCAAATCTCACTCTCGTAAGTGACCGTGAAGGGATTGACAACCCCTAAGCGTTGGTTGCGAGTTGCTATCGTGTTGTGCAGGTACGAGGGACTTGCGTGTGACCTCCTACTGGATTGATACCTTGGTTCTCAAAAACTGAGGGAAATACTTAGGCTACTGTGCTGCATCATCCTCTCCTCTTCGGGGAAAACCAACGCAAGCTCGAGACGTAGCAGGACTCCTAGTCCTAGTTGGCACCCCCTTCCTTTCCAACGGAGGGGGAAAGAAGGAAGTAGAGGGAGAGGGAGAGGGATAAGGAAATGGGGGCCGCGCCCCCTCCCCCTTGTCCAATTCGGACTCCCATGGGGGGCGTGCGCCACCTCCTCCGGCTTGCCTTGCCTCTCCTCTTAGGGCCCATGAGGCCCATTACTTCCCCGGGGGGGGGGGGGGAGGAGGTTCCGGTAACACCTCGGTACTCCGATAAATTCCCGAAACACTCCGAAACCATTCTGGTGTCCGAATATAACCTTCCAGTATATCAATCTTTACCTCTCGACCATTTCGAGACTCCTTGTCGACTCCAAACAACCTTCAGTCACCAAAACACATAACTCATATAATACATATCGTCATCAAACGTTAAGCGTGCGGACCCTACGGGTTCGAGAACTATGTAGACATGACCAAGACACCTCTCCGGTCAATAACCAATAGCGAACCTGGATGCTCATATTGGTTCCCACATATTCTACGAAGATCATTATCGGTCGAACCGCAATGTCAACATACGTTATTCCCTTTGTCATCGGTATGTTACTTGCCCGAGATTCGATCGTCGGTATCTTCATACCTAGTTCAATCTCGTTACCGGCAAGTCTCTTTACTCGTTCCATAATGCATCATCCCACAACTAACACATTAGTCACAATTCTTGCAAGGCTTCATATGATGTGCATTACCGAGAGGGCCCAGAGATACCTCTCCGATACTCGGAGTGACAAATCCTAATCTCAATCTATGCCAACCCAACAAACACCTTCGGAGATACTTGTAGAGCATATTTATAATCACCAAGTTACGTTGTGATGTTTGATAGCACACAAGGCATTCCTCCGGTGTCCGGGAGTTGCATAATCTCATAGTCGGTGCAATATGTATTTGACATGAAGAAAGCAGTAGAAATAAAATTGAACGATCATTATGCTAAGCTAACGGATGGGTCTTGTCCATCACATCATTCCACTAATGATGTGATCCCATTCATCAAATGACAACTCATGTCCATGGCTAGGAAACTTAACCATCTTTGATCAACGAGCTGGTCTAGTAGAGGCATACTAGGGACATGGTATTTTGTCTATGTATTCACACATGTATCAAGTTTCCGGTTAATACAATTCTAGCATGAATAATAAGCATTTATCATGATATAAGGAAATATAAAACAGCAACTTTATTATTGCTTCTAGGGCATATTTCCTTCAGTCTCCCACTTGCACTGGAGTCAATAATCTAGATTACATTGTAATGAATCTAACACCCATGGAGTCTTGGTGCTGATCATGTTTTCCTCGTGGAAGAGTCTTAGTCAACGGGTCTGCCACATTCAGATCCGTATGTATTTTGCAAATCTCTATGTCTCCCTCCTTGACCAAATCTCGGATGGAGTTGAAGCGTCTCTTGATGTGTTTGGTCTTTTTGTGAAATCTGGATTCCTTCGCCAAGGCAATAGCTCCAGTATTGTCACAAAAGATTTTCATTGGACCCGATGCACTAGGTATTACACCTAGATCAGATATGAACTCCTTCATCCAGACTCCTTCATTTGCTACTTCTGAAGCAGCTATGTACTCTGCTTCACACGTAGATCCCGCCATGACGCTCTGCTTGGAACTGCACCAACTGACAGCTCTACCATTCAATAGAATACGTATCCGGTTTGCGACTTAGAGTCATCTGGATCAGTGTCAAAGCTAGTGTCAACCTAACCACTTACAACCAGCTCTTTGTCACCTCCATAAACGAGAAACATATCCCTAGTCCTTTTCAGGTACATCAGGATGTTCTTGACTGCTGTCCAGTGATGCACACCTGGATTACTTTTGGTACCTCCTTGCTAAACTTATAGCAAGGCACACATCAGGTCTAGTACACAACATAGCATACATGATAGAATCTATGGCTGAAGCATAGGGAATGACTTTCATTTTTCTCCCTATCTTCTGTAGTGGTCGGGCATTGAGTCTGACTCAACTTCACACCTTGTAACACAGGCAAGAACCCTTTCTTTGGCTGATCCACTTTGAACTTCTTCAAAACTTTCTCAAGGTATGTGCTTTGTGAAAGTTTGATAAATTTATTGATTCGACACAAGGGGAGCCAAAGAATATTCTCAAGTATTAGCAGTTGAGTTGTCAATTCAACCACACCTGGACAACTTAATATCTGCAGCAAAGTATTTAGTAGCAAAGTAGTGTGGAAGTAACGGTAACAGTGGCAAAAGTAACAGTAGTAGTTTTGTAGTAATTGTAACAGCAGCAACGGTAAAGTAACTAAGAAAAGAGCAATATGTGAAAAGCTCGTAGGCATTGGATCAGTGATGGATAATTATGTCGGATGCGATTCCTCATGCAATAGTTATAATATAGGGTGACACAGAACTAGCTCCAGTTCATCAATGTAATGTAGGCATGTATTCCGAATATAGTCATACGTGCTTATGGAAAAGAACTTGCATGATATCTTTTGTCATACCCTCCCATGGCAGCGGGGTCCTATTGGAAACTAAGGGATATTAAGGCCTCCTTTTAATAGAGTAGCGGACCAAAGCATTAACACTTAGTGAATACATGAACTCCTCAAACTACGGTCATCACCGAGAGTGGTCCTGATTGTTTTCACTTCGGGATTGTCGGATCATAACACATAATAGGTGACTATAGAATTGCAAGATAGGATCAAGAACTCACATATATTCATGAAAACATAATAGGTTCATATCTGAAATCATGGCACTCGGGCCCTAGTGACAAGCATTAAGCATAGCAAAGTCATAGCAACATCAATCTTAGAACATAATGGATACTAGGGATCAAACCCTAACAAAACTAACTCTATTACATGGTAAATCTCATCCAACCCATCACCATCCAGCAAGCCTACGATGGAATTACTCACGCACGGCGGTGAGCATCATGAAATTGGTGATGGAGGATGGTTGATGATGAAGACGACTACGGATTCCCCTCTCCGGAGCCCCGGATGGACTCCAGATCAGCCCTCCCAAAAGATTTTAGGGCTTGGCAGCGACTCTGTATCGTAAAACGCGATGAATCCTTCTCTATGATCTTTTTTCTCCCCGAACGTAAATATATGGAGTTGGAGTTGAGGTCGGTGGAGCTCCAGGGGGCCCACGAGGCAGGGGGGCGCGCCCAGGGGGGTAGGCGCGCCCCCACCCTCATGGACATGGTGTGGGCCCCCTGGCCTTGATTCTTTCGCTAGTATTTTTTATTAATTCCAAAAAAGTTGCTCCGTGGATTTTTAGGTCATTCCGAGAACTTTTATTTCTGCGCAAAAATAACACCATGGCAGTTCTGCTGAAAACAACGTTAGTCCGGGTTATTTCCATTCAAATCATGCAAGTTAGAGTCCAAAAGAAGGGCAAAAGTGTTTGGAGAAGTAGATACGATGGAGACGTATCAACTCCCCCAAGCTTAAACCTTTGCTTGTCCTCAAGCAATTCAGTTGATAAACTGAAAGTGATCAAGAAAAGCTTTTACAAACTCTGTTTTCTCTTGTTGTTGCAAATATGTAAAGCCAGCATTCAAGTTTTCAGCAAAGATTATGAACTAACCATATTCACAATAACACTTAGGTCTCATGTTTACTCATATCAATGGCATAATCAACTAGCGAGCAATAATAATAAATCTCGGATGACAACACTTTCTCAAAACAATCATAATATGATATAACAAGATGGTATCTCGCTAGCCCTTTCTGAGACCACAAAACATAAAACATAAATGCAGAGCACCTCTGAAGATCAAGGAGTGACTAAAAATTGTAATTCATGGTAAAAGAGATCCAGTCATAGTCATACTCAATATAAATTAATAGTAATGCATGCAAATGACAGCGGTGCTCTCCAGCTGGTGCTTTTTAATAAGAGGATGATGACTCAACATAAAAATAAATAGATAGGCCCTTCGTAGAGGGAAACAGGGATTTGCAGAGGTGCCAGAGCTCGATTTTGAAATAGAGATAAATAATATTTTGAGCGGTATACCATCTCGATATCTTCCATGCTACACACATTATAGGCGGTTCCCAAACAGAATGGTAAAGTTTATACTCCCCCTCCACCAACAATCACCAATCCATGGCTTGCCCGAAACAACGGGTGCCTCCAACTAACAACAATCCTGGGGGAGTGTTGTTTGCAATTATTTTGAGTTGATTTGAGCATGGGACTGGGCATCCCGGTTACCGACCATTTTCTCGTGAATGAGGAGTGGAGTCCACTCCTCGTGAGAATAACCCACCTAACATTGAAGATATATACAGCCCTGGTTGATACATGAGTTGTTTGAGCATACAAAACAAAATTTCATTTGAAGGTTTGGAGTTTGGCACATAGAAATTTACTTGGAACGGCAGGTAGATACCGCATATAGGAAGGTATGGTGGACTCATATGGAATAACTTTGCGGTTTATGGAAGTGGATGCACAAGCAGTATTCCCGCTTAGTACAAGTGAAGGCTAGAAAGAGACTGGGAAGCGACCAACTAGAGAGCGACAACAGTCATGAACATGCATTTAAAATTAATAGACATTGAGTGCAAGCATGAGTAGGATACAATCCACCATGAACATAAATATCATTGAGGCTATGTTGATTTTGTTTACATGCATGAACATGTGCCAAGTCAAGTCACTGATACGTCTCCAACGTATCTATAATTTATGAAGCATTCATGCTATTTTCCTATCTATTTTGAATGATTACGGGTTTTATTATACACTTTTATATTATTTTTGGGACTAACCTATTAACCGGAGGCCCAGCCCATATTGTTGTTTTATTGCCTATTTTAGTATTTCGAAGAAAAGGAATATCAAACGGAGTCCAAACGGAATGAAACCTTCGGGAGCGTGATTTTTGGAACGAACGTGATCCATGAGACTTGGAGTTGAAGTAAAGGAAGCTTCGCGGTGGCCACGAGGGTGGGGGGCGCGCCCACCCCCCTGGGCGCGCCCCCTGTCTCGTGGGCCCCTCGAGGCTCCCCTGACCGACTTCTTTCACCTATATATTCCATATACCCTAAAACCATCGAAGAACACAATAGATCGGGAGTTCCATCGCCGCAAGCCTCTGTAGCCACCAAAAACCTCTCGGGAGCCCGTTCCGGCGCCCTGCCGGAGGGGGATCCTTCACCGGTGGCTATCTTCATCACCCCGGCGCTCTCCATGACGAGGAGGGAGTAGTTCACCCTCGGGGCTGAGGGTATGTACCAGTAGCTATGTGTTTGATCTCTCTCTCTCTCTCTCGTGTTCTCTCTATGGCACCATCTTGATGTATCGCGAGCTTTGCTATAATAGTTGGATCTTATGATGTTTCTCCCCCTCTACTCTCTTGTAATGGATTGAGTTTTCCCTTTGAAGTTATCTTATCGGATTGAGTCTTTAAGGATTTGAGAACACTTGATGTATGTCTTGCCGTGCTTATCCGTGGTGACAATGGGATATCACGTGATCCACTTGATGTATGTTTTGGTGATCAACTTGTTGGTTCCGCCCATGAACCTATGCATAGGGGTTGGCACACGTTTTTGTCTTGACTCTCTCGTAGAAACTTTGGGGCACTCTTTGAAGTATCACAAATTTCTTAGGACTTCCTAATTTGGTAGGAGTTTTGGAGTTCCAGAAGTATACGTTTGATACAGATTACTACAGACTGTTCTGTTTTTGACAGATTCTGTTTTCTATGTGTTGTTTGCTTATTTTGATGAATCTATGAGTAGTATCGGATGGTATGAACCATAGATAAGTTGGAATACAGTAGGTATTACACCAATATGAATTTAGAATGAGTCACAACAGTACCTAAGTGGTGGTTTTATTTTCTTATACTAACGGAGCTTACGAGTTTTCTGTTGAGTTTTGTGTTGTGAAGTTTTCAAGTTTTGGGTAAAGATTCGATGGACTATGGGATAAGGAGTGGAAAGAGCCTAAGCTTGGGAATGCCCAAGGCACCCCAAGGTAATAATCAAGGACAACCAAAATCCTAAGCTTGGGGATGCCCGGGAAGGCATCCCCTCTTTCGTCTTCGTCTATCGGTAACTTTACTTGGAGCTATATTTTTATTCACCACATGATATGTGTTTTGCTTGGAGCGTCATTTTCTTTTGTTAGTATTTGCTTGATGTTATTTATAATAATGTTTTGCATCTATATTTTCAATAAAAATGTCAATGATAGCCTTTACCATGCTTATTTTGCAAGTAAACATGTTGCTGTTTGAAAACACAAAGTTTACCGCTGTTGAAAAAATTCCCTAGAAAAATAAGAGCATGATATAATGTTGAAACTTTTTGCATAATGAGCTCTGATAAATCTTCTACAACTTAGTATTTTTCTCATAATTTTTGGAGTTAGGTAAGTATGATGAATCTTGCATTCTTTACAGACTATACTGTTTTGGCAGATTGCTGTTATGTTTGCATTGTTTGTATATATTTGCTTGTTTAATGATTCTATTTGAGGATAGGAGTATTAAATATGCAGAGACATTTAGTATTCAATGTTGAATAATAATTTTAGTGATTTGTTACAGTAGAAAATGATAAGGTTTTGCATTGGTTTATACTAACCTATCTCACGAGTTCTTGTTGAGTTTGGGGTGGATGAAGCTTTTGATAAAAAGAGAAACCATGATATGAGTGGAATTAAGGAGACACAAAAGTTCAAGCTTGGGGATTCCCAAGGCACCCCAAGATAATATTTCAAGATGTATCAAGCATCTAAGCTTGGGGATGCCCCGGTAGGCATCCCACCTTTCTTCTTCAACCACTATCAGTTAGTATCGGTTGAGCCTAAGTTTTTGCTTCTTCACATGAGTTGTGCTATCCTTGCAATGCCATTTTATTTTGTTTTGTTTTCTATTTGAATAAAATACCAAGATCTGAAATTCTTAAATGAGAGAGAGTCTTCACATAGTTACATAATTATTTAGCTACTCATTGATCTTCACTCATATCTTTTTGGAGTAGTTTGTCATTTACTCGTGTGCTTCACTTATATCCTATGAGTAAATTGTTGAATGAGTTGATTGTCATAAATCTGAAATTATATATGTCTCATTTGCTTATCCCATGGGGAGTAATGACTTCACATCTAAAAAGTAGAGGTTGTAAATTTATTGAAGGTTAGCAAGCATTGTATTGGTCATTTGAACAATTCATGAAATAATATTGAAGGAAGAGAGATTCCACATATAAATATACTATCCTAAACATCTTTTATAATTGTGAGCACTCATTAAGTATGACATGCTAAAGAGTTGATGTTGTACAAGAAAGACAACGTAATGGGTTATGTTTTCTCACATATCAGTTAAAGTATATTGTCATGGATCATTCAAACATGTTGAGCTTGCCTTTCCCCCTCATGCTAGCAAAAATTCCTTGCACCAAGTAGAGATACTACTTGTGCTTCCAAATATCCTTAAACTAGTTTTGCCATGAGATTCCACCATACCTACCTATGGATTGAGTAAGATCCTTCAAGTAAGTTGTCATCGGTGCAAGCAATAAAAATTGCTCTCTAAATATGTATGATCTATTAGTGTGAAGAAAATAAGCTTTATACGATCTTGTTATGGAAGCAATAAAAGCGACGGACTGCATAATAAAGGTCCATATACCAGTGGCAATATAAATTCATGTTCTTTTGCATTAAGATTTTGTGCATCCAACCAGAAAAGTGCATGACAACCTCTGCTTCCCTCTACGAAGGGCCTATCTTTTTCTTTATGTCTTTTACTTTATGCAAGAGTCAAGGTGATCTTCACCTTTCCCTTTTTCATTTTATCCTTTGGCAAGCACATCGTGTTGGAAAGATCCTGATATATACATCTAATTGGATGTAAGTTAGCATGAACTTGTATTGTTGACATCACCCAAAGGTGAATACGTTGGGAGGCAACACTATAAGCCCCTATCTTTCTCAGTGTCCGACGAAAATTCCATAACCATAAATATTGCATGAGTGTTAGCAATTGTAGAAGACTATATGATAGTTGAGTATGATGAGTTTGCTAAATCAAAGCTCTAACATAGACCCTTCCTGAAAATAAGATGAATTGCAATTGTTTGATGACTAAGAATGAAGTTTGCTAGTTTTCAAGAAAGTTTATGGTCTATGCTTTAACATGTGAATTGCTTGTTACTTGTTCGTGAGAAGTTTTATGAGATGAACTACTGTTATGACATATAATCATGCTAGAAAAGGTGATTGAAATTATCATTGATCAAACTTGTGCACCTGCTAGCATTCACACTTCATAAATTCTTTCTTTTATCATTTACCTACTCGAGGACGAGCATGAATTAAGCTTGGGGACGCTGATACGTCTCCAACGTATCTATAATTTATGAAGCATTCATGCTATTTTTCTATCTATTTTGAATGATTACGGGCTTTATTATACACTTTTATATTATTTTTGGGACTAACCTATTAACCGGAGGCCCAGCCCATATTGCTGTTTTATTGCCTATTTCAGTATTTCGAAGAAAAGGAATATCAAACGGAGTCCAAACGGAATGAAACCTTCGGGAGCGTAATTTTTGGAACGAACGAGATCCCAGAGACTTGGAGTTGAAGTAAAGGAAGCTTCGAGTTGGCCACGAGGGTGGGGGGGCGTGCCCATCCCCCTGGGCGCACCCCCTTGTCTTGTGGGCCCCTCGAGGCTCCCCCGACCGACTTCTTTCGCCTATATATTCCCATATACCCTAAAACCATCGAAGAACACAATAGATCGGGAATTCCCCCGCCGCAAGCCTCTGTAGCCACCAAAAACCTCTCGGGAGCCCGTTCCGGCGCCCTACTGGAGGGGGATCCCTCACCTGTGGCCATCTTCATCATCCCGGCGCTCTCCATGACGAGGAGGGAGTAGTTCACCCTCGGGGCTGCGGGTACGCACTAGTAGCTATGTGTTTGATCTCTCTCTCTCTCTCTCTCTTGTGTTCTCTCTATGGCACGATCTTGATGCATCGCGAGCTTTGCTATTATAGTTGGATCTTATGATGTTTCTCCCCCTCTACTCTCTTGTAATGGATTGAGTTTTCCCTTTGAAGTTATCTTATCGGATTGAGTCTTTAAGGATTTGAGAACAATTGATGTATGTCTTTCCGTGCTTATCTGTGGTGACAATGGGATATCACGTGATCCACTTGATGTATGTTTTGGTGATCAACTTGCAGGTTCCGCCCATGAACCTATGCATAGGGGTTGGCACACGTTTTCATCTTGACTCTCTGGTAGAAACTTTGGGGCACTCTTTGAAGTAGTTTGTGTTGGTTGAATAGATGAATCTGAGATTGTGTGATGCATATTGTATAATGATGCCCACGGATACTTGAGGTGACAATGGAGTATCTAGGTGACATTAGGGTTTTGGTTGATTTGTGTCTTAAGGTGTTATTCTAGTATGAACTCTATGATAGATTGAACAGAAAGGATAACTTTGAGGTGGTTTCGTACCCTACCATAATCTCTTCGTTTGTTCTCCGCTATTAGTGGCTTTGGAGTGACTCTTTGTTGCATGTTGAGGGATAGTTATATGATCCAATTATGTTATTATTGTTGAGAGAACTTGCACTAGTGAAAGTATGAACCCTATGCCTTGTTTCCTACCATTGCAATATCGTTTACGCTCACTTTTATCATTAGTTACCTTGCTGTTTTTATATTTTCAGATTACAAAAACCTATATCTACCATCCATATTGCACTTGTATCACCATCTCTTCACCGAACTAGTGCACCTATACAATTTACCATTGTATTAGGTGTGTTGGGGAGACAAGAGACTCTTTGTTATTTGGTTGCAGGGTTGCTTGAGAGAGACCATCTTCATCCTACGCCTCCCACGGATTGATAAACCTTAGGTCATCCACTTGAGGGAAATTTTCTACTGTCCTACAAACCTCTGCACTTGGAGGCCCAACAACGTCTACAAGGAGAAGGTTGCGTAGTAGACGTCAAGCTCTTTTCTGGCGCCATTGCCGGGGAGGCTAGGTAAGCGGCACTCACACCCCGTCAACTAAGCTCTTTTCTAGCGCCCTTGCCAGGGAGGTGAGTGCTTGAAGGTATATCTTTAGATCTTGCAATCGAATATTTTTGTTTCTTGTTTTATCATTAGTTTAGTTTATAGAAGAAAATTACAGAAAATGGAATTGAGTTTGTCTCATACGCTTCATCTTTTTAATATCTTTCGTGAGAATGATGGAAAGGAAAATTGTGCTCAAGTGCTAGAAGAAGAAGTCTATAAAATGTTTGGTACTGGAGGAACTGTTCATTCCTCTCTAGAAACTGATGGCTAACCATGGCATTATAATCTAGATAAGAAGGAGGCAACTCCCTATCATTTTCATGTATGGGTATCTCAAGAAAATTAGCCACACGGGTTGCATAAATCCCACCAAACAAGTCTCCATTTAAAATATTATTATGCAACATACGTGCAACACTGGCCCCCAAGTTATATTGTTTATCTCCTAACATAGCACTCTTAAGAACACTAAGATCTGGAACACACATATGACATGCCTCGTCCTTTCCGTTTATGCATCTACCTATAAAGAGAGCAAAATAATAGCAAGAAAATGAATGCTCCCTATGGTAGCTCATGCTATTTCTCTGGATTCCCCCATAGTCATACTAGCAAGAAAATTCTTAAATTCAGATTTGCGGGGTTCACTAGCACTACCCCATTGCGGGAGTTTACAAGCAGTATTAAAATCTTCTAAGTCCATGGTATATGATTTATCATAAAGATCAAATAGGACATTGTGAGAATTGCGTGAAGATGTAAATTTAAACCTCCTCACAAAGGAATCAGTTAAGTGGTAATATTGAGGGCACTTCTCTAGCATGAAGTCCTCAAGATCAGCATTACGCACATATGCATCAAATTCATCCTTGATGCCTGCTTGGACCATAAAATCTTCTGACGACCATTCAAAAGTCCGCACTTGAGCTTCCCTCGGTAGTTCATCTTCCTGCTCACGTATTGCGGGCCTGGGTCCTTGCTTCCTTGAAGAACCACCTTGGTACATTTTCCTAAGCATATTTCTTTCTCTGAAAAATTTCTAAAAAATTTAGTAACTCAAAATAAAAGTGAACCAAACTCAACAAAATTGATAGCAACTACACCCACAAGTGCCTAGAGACTATATCATGCATTAGAACTACTAGGGACCAAATAAATTTGGCATGCAAGCTCAAGAACAGGGTCACCTTAGCAGCAAAAAATTGCAATGAATAAAGCACTAGAATAAAAACTAATTGGACCATTGGAGGAGTCACATACCAAAGAACAATCCCCCAAAGAAGTTTTGTGAGTGCAGCTTTGAGCAAGGAGATCGGAAATGGCTGCAAGATGAGCTAGAACTCGTGCTTGAGCTGGTTGGTGATTTTTTTAGAGGAAGAAGAAGTGTGTGGGTGCAGGAATAAGTGGAGGGGGGCACCAGGGGCCCACAAGGCAGGGTGCGCACCCCAGGGGGGTGAGCGCGACCTGGACCCTCGTGGCCAGGTGGTTGCCCCCTCTGGTGTGTTCTCAGTGCCAAATATTCTCAAATATTCTAGAAAAAATCATATTTCACTTTCAGGGCATTTGGAGAACTTTTATTTTCGGGGCATTTTTTTATTGCATGGATAAATCAAAAAACAGACAGAAAAATATTATTTTTGCTTTATTTAATCTAAATAACAGAAAGAACAAGGAGGATACAAAGAGTTGTGTTTTCTAACTTCATCCATTTCATGCTCATCAAAAGGAATCCACTAACATGGTTGATCAAGTCTTGTTAACAAACTCATTCCGAATCACATGAAACCGGAGAATTTTTTAATAGCACTAGGTTACCTCAATAGGCATATGTACATCCCCAATAATAAGAATATCATATTTCTTCTTGACAGTAGGAAGAGAAAATTCAAAACCTCCAATTGATGGAATTTTTCAAATAGAATTGATATTATGAACTTGAGGTTGTTTCCTCGGAAAGTGTACCGTATGCTCACTACCATTAACATGAAAAGTGACATTGCCTTTGTTGCAATCAATAACAGCCCATGCGGTATTCAAAAAGGGTCTATCAAGGATAATCGACATACTATCGTCCTTGGAAATATCCAGAATAACAAAGTCCGTTAAAATAGTAAGGTTTGCAACCACAACAGGCACATCCTCACAAATACCGACAGGTATAGTAGTTGATTTATCGGCCATTTGCAAAGATATTTCAGTAGGTGTCAACTTACTAAATTTAAGTCTACGATATAAAGAGAGAGGCATAACACTAACACCGGCTCCAAGATCACATAAAGCAGTTTTAACATAGTTTCTTTTAATGGAGCATGGTATAGTTGGTACTCCTAGATCTCCAAGTTTCTTAGGTATTCCACCCTTAAAAGTATAATTAGCAAGCATGGTGGAAATTTCAGCTTCCAGTATCTTTCTTTTATTTGTAACAATATCTTTCATGTACTTAGCATATGGATTCATTTTAAGCATATCAGTCATACGCATACGCAAAAAGATAGGTCTAATCATTTCAGCAAAGCGCTCAAAATCCTCATCATCCTTTTTCTTGGATGGTTTAGGAGGAAAAGGCATGGGTTTCTGAACCCATGGTTCTCTTTCTTTACCGTGCTTCCTAGCAACGAAGTCTCTCTTATCATAATGTTGATTGTTTGATTGTGGGTTATCAAGATCAACAGCAGGTTCAATCTCTACATCATTGTTATTGCTAGGTTGAGCATTAACATGAATATTATCATTAACATTATCACTAGGTTCATGTTCATCACCAGATTGTGTTTCAGCATCAGAAATAGAAATATCATTGGGATTCTTAGGAGTATCAACAACAGGTTCACTAGAAGCATGCAAAGTCCTATCATTTTTCTTTTTCTTCTTTTTAGAAGGACTAGGTGCATCAACATTAGTTCTCTGAGAATCTTGCTCAATTCTCTTAGGGTGGCCCTCAGGATACAAAGGTTCCTGAGTCATTTTACCCCCTCTATTCATAACTCTAACACCATTATCATTTCTCTTATCATTTAATTCATTGAGCAAATCATTTTGAGCTTTAAGCACTTGTTCTACTTGAGTGGTAACCATAGAAGCATGTTTACTAATGAGTTTAAGTTCACCCTTAACTCTAGACATATAATCACTCAAGTGTCCAATCATATAAGCATTACTTTTCAATTGTCTACCAACATAAGCATTGAAGTTTTCTTGTTTAGCCATAAAGTCATCAAACTCATCCAAGCATTGGCTAGCAAACTTAGTAGATGGGATTTCAACTTTATCATATATATAGAGAGAATTTACCTTCATTACCTGTGTCAGGTTATCAAAACCATGTATTTCTTCAATAGGTGGTACATTAAGGCCATGTGTTTCTTCAACAGGAGGTAAATTCTTAACATCTTCATCTTTAATACCCTTTTCTTTCATAGATTTTTTGCCTCTTGCATATCTTCAGGACTGAGAAATAGAACACCCCTTTTCTTCGGAGTTGGATTAGGAGTTGGTTCAGGAAGTGTCCAATTGTTTTCATTAGTCAACGTATTATTCAATAACAATTCAGCTTGATCAACATTTCTTGCCCTGAAAACACAACCAGCACAACTATCCAGGTGGTCTCTAGAAGCATCGGTTAGTCCATTATAAAAGATATCAAGTATTTCATTTTTCTTGAGAGGATGATCAGGCAAAGCATTAAGTAATCGGAGAAGCCTCCCCCAAGCTTGTGGGAGACTCTCTTCTTCAATTTGCACAAAATTATATATTTCCGTTAAAATAGATTGTTTCTTATTAGCGGGGAAATATTTAGTAGAGAAGTAATAAATCATATCCTGGGGACTACGCACACAACCAGGATCAAGAAAATTAAACCATGTTTTAGCATCACCCTTGAATGAGAACGGAAATAATTTAAGGATATAGTAGTAACGAGTTTTCTCATCATTTGTGAATAGGGTGGCTATATCATTTAACTTAGTAAGATGTGCCACAACAGTTTTAGATTCATAGCCATAAAAAGGATCAGATTCAACCAAAGTAATTATCTCAGGATCGACAGAGAAATCATAATCCTTATCAGTAACACAGATAGGTGAAGTAGCAAAAGCAGGGTCATATTTCATTCTAGCATTCAGAGACTTTTCTTTCAGCTTAGCTAATAATTTCTTAAGATCAGATCTATCATTGCAAGAAAGAAAATCTCTAGCAGTTTCTTCATCCATAACATAACCCTCAGGCACAACAGGAAATTCATATCTAGGTGGAGAATCTTCATCATCACTTTCATCAATATTATCAGTTTCAATAATTTCATTCTCTCTAGCCCTAGCAAGTTGTTCATCAAGAAATTCACCTAATGGCACAATAGTATCAAGCATAGAAGTAGTTTCATCATAAGTATCATGCATAGCATAAGTGGCATCATCAATAACATGTGACATATCAGAATTAATAGCAGAAGCAGGTTTAGGTGTCGCAAGCTTACTCAAAACAGAAGGAGAATCAAGTGCAGAGCTAGATGGCAGTTCCTTACCTCCCCTCGTAGTTGAGGGAAAAATCTTAGTTCTTTCGTCTTTCAAGTTCCTCATAGTGATCAGCAGATATAAATCCCAAGTGACTCAAAGAATAGAGTTATGCTCCCCGGCAACGGCGCCGGAAAATATTCTTGATAACCCACAAGTATAGGGGATATCAACATTTTTTGAGGGTAGATTATTCAACCCAAATTTATTGATTTGACACAAGGGGAGCCAAAGAGTATTCTCAAGTATTAGCAGTTGAGTTGTCAATTCAACCACACCTGGATAACTTAATATCTGCAGCAAAGTATTTAGTAGCAAAGTAGTATGGAAGTAACTGTAACAGTGGCAAAAGTAACAGTAGCAGTTTTGTAGTAATTGTAACAGCAGCAACAGTAAAGTACCTAAGCAAAGAGCAATATGTGAAAAGCTCGTAGGCATTGGATCAGTGATGGATAATTATGTCGGATGCGATTCCTCATGCAATAGTTATAATATAGGGTGACACAGAACTAGCTCCAGTTCATCAATGTAATGTAGGCATGTATTCCGAATATAGTCATACATGCTTATGGAAAAGAACTTGCATGATATCTTTTGTCATACCCTCCCATGGCAGCGGGGTCCTATTGGAAACTAAGGGATATTAAGGCCTCCTTTTAATAGAGTAGCAGACCAAAGCATTAACACTTAGTGAATACATGAACTCCTCAAACTACGGTCATCACCGAGAGTGGTCCCGATTGTTGTCACTTCGGGGTTGTCGGATCATAATACATAATAGGTGACTATAGACTTGCAAGATAGGATCAAGAACTCACATATATTCAGGAAAACATAATAGGTTCAGATCTGAAATCATAGCACTCGGGCCCTAGTGACAAGCATTAAGCATAGCAAAGTCATAGCAACATCAATCTTAGAACATAATGCATACTAGGGATCAAACCCTAACAAAACTAACTCAATTACATGGTAAATCTCATCCAACCCATCACCGTCCAGCAAGCCTGCGATGGAATTACTCACGCATGGCGGTGAGCATCATGAAATTGGTGATAGATGATGGTTGATGATGAAGACGGCGACGGATTCCCCTCTTCGGAGCCCCGAACGGACTCCAGATCAGCCCTCCCGAGAGAGTTTAGGGCTTGGCGGTGGCTCCATATTGTAAAACGCGATTGAGGGAGTCCTGGACTAGGGGGTGTCCGGATAGACGGACTATCATCATCGGCCAGACTCCAAGACTATGAAGATACAAGATTGAAGACTTCGTCCCGTGTCCGGATGGGACTTTCCTTAGCGTGGAAGGCAAGCTTGGCAATACGGATATGTAGATCTCCTACCATTGTAACCGACTCTGTGTAACCCTAGCCCTCTCCGATGTCTATATAAACCGGAGGGTTTTATTCCGTAGGACAACAATCACAACAACAATCATACCATAGGCTAGCTTCTAGGGTTTAGCCTCCTTGATCTCGTGGTAGATCCACTCGTGTACTACCCATATCATCAATATTAATCAAGCAGGAGTAGGGTTTTACCTCCATCGAGAGGGCCCGAACCTGGGTAAAAACAGCGTGCCCCTTGTCTCCTGTTACCATCCACCTACACGCACAGTTCGGGACCCCCTACCCGAGATCCGCCGGTTTTGACACTAACATTGGTGCTTTCATTGAGAGTTCCTCTGTGTCGTCACCGATAGGCTTGATGGCTCCTTCGATCATCAACAACGACGCAGTCCAGGGTGAGACTTTTCTCCCCGAATAGATCTTCGTGTTCGGCGGCTTTGCACTGCGGGCCAATTCGCTTGGCCATCTGGAGCAGATTGAAAGCTACGCCCCTGGCCATCAGGTCAGATTTGGAAGCTTAAACTTCACGGCTGACATCCGCGGAGACTTGATCTCCGATGGATTCGAGCCACAGCCGAGCGCGCCGCACTGTCTCGATGGGCATGATTTAGCTCTGCTGCCGGACAGTGCCCCGGAAGCCGCACATGAGTCCACTCTGATCCTTAATTCGGAGCCGACCGCGCAGATCGAGGATGGGTGGCTAGACACCGCCTCGGGGGCTGCAACCTCTACAGCGATGGAGCCGAATACTGACCTTGTCCCTTGCGACGCTCGTGACTCTGAGGTGCCGGACTCCTCGCCGGACTCCGAACCTCCTGCGCCCCTCCAATCGAATCCGATTGGGCGCCGATCATGGAGTTCACCGCCACGGACATCTTTCAACACTCACCTTTTGGCGACATTCTGAATTCGCTAAGGTATCTCTCGCTATCAGGAGAGCCCTGGCCGAATTGCGGTCAGGAGGGTTGGGATGCGGACGACGAAGAAATTCAAAGCCCACCCACCACCCACTTTGTAGCCACTGTCGACGATCTAACCGACATGCTAGACTACGACTCCGAAGACGTCGACGGTATGGACTACGATGCTGGAGACGACCAAGAACCAGTGCCTACGGGGCACTGGAAGACCACCTCGTTATACGACATATACATGGAGGACATCCCAAAGGATGGGCATGGCGAAGAAGCAGCGGAGGCAGATTCCTCCAAGAAACAGCCCAAGCGCCGGCGTCAGCGGCGCCGCTCTAAATCCCGCCACAGCAAGAATGGAGATTCCTGCACCGGGGATAATAACACCCGAGAGAGTGCCAAAGACAACCCCCTCCAGCAAGATTCAGCACAGGAGGACGGAGAAGCCAGCCCTCATGAGAGAGCGGCAGACGAAGAGGTAGAGGATGATAATTACATGCCTCCCTCCGGAGACGAGGCAAGCCTCGACAACAACGAATTCGTCGTGCCTGAGGATCCCGTCGAACAAGAGCGTTTCAAACACAGGCTTATGGCCACGGTGAATAGCCTAAAGAAAAAGCAGCAACAGTTTAGAGCTGATCAAGACCTGCTAGCCGGCAGATGGACTGAAGTCCTTGCGGCCGAAGAGTATGAACTCGAACACCCCTCCAAAAGCTACCCCAAACACAAGTTGCTCCCCCGATTAGAGGAGGAGGCATATAAACCTGCATCACCAGAGCACAATACGGCTGACCGACCACCTCGCGGACGCGACAGAGAGGCCTTTAGGCCCTCCATCAGAACCGTACCCCGGCATCGCTCGAAAAGCACAAGGCCACAAGGGAACGCTCCGGACTTGCGAGATATATTAGGGGATAAGGCAAGACAATCAAGATCGATCTACGGATCGCGTGGGCGCCCCACGGCACGCGACGACAACCTCGCGCCGGCACAGCAAGTCCGTCCGGGCCGAACACAGTAGACAAAGCTCGTTTGAGCTACGTCATGATATGGCCCAATATAGAGGCGCCGCACACCCACTATGCTTCACAGATGAAGTAATGGAGCATCAAATCCCCGAAGGGTTTAAACCCGTGAACATTGAATCCTACAATGGCACAACAGACCCCGCGGTTTGGATCGAAGACTATCTCCTTCATATCCACATGGCCCGCGGTGACGATCTTCGCGCCATCAAATATCTCCCACTCAAGCTTAAAGGACCAGCTCGGCATTGGCTTAACAACTTGCCAGCAGAATCAATTGGGTGTTGGGAAGACCTGGAAGCCGCATTCCTTGACAACTTCCAGGGCACATATGTGCGACCACCAGACGTCGATGACCTAAGCCACATAATTCAGCAGCCAGACGAATCGGCCAGACAGTTCTGGACACGGTTCTTAACAAAGAAAAATCAAATCATCGACTGTCCGGATGTAGAGGCCCTCGCAGCCTTCAAACATAACATCCGCGACAAGTGGCTGGCCCGGCACCTAGGACAGGAAAAGCCGAAATCCAAGGTAGCCCTCACATCACTCATGACCCGCTTCTGCGCGGGAGAGAACAGCTGGCTAGCCCGCAGTAACAACCTCAGCAAAAATTCTGGTAGTCCGGATACCAAGGACCGCAATGGCAGGTCGCGTCGAAACAGAAACAAACGTCGCGTTAACGGCGATAACACTAAGGATACGACAGTCAACGCCGGATTCAGAGGCTCTAAACCTGGTCAGCGGAAAAAGACATTCAAAAGAACTACTCCGGGCCCGTCCAATTTGGACCGAATACTCGACCACTCTTGCCAGATACATGGCACCCCCGAAAAGCCAGCTAATCACACCAACAGGGGTTGTTGGGTATTTAAGCAGGCAGGCAAGTTAATTGCCGAAAACAATGACAAGGGGCTGCATAACGATGACGAGGAATAGATCCGGCCGCCGAACAATAGAGGACAGAAAGGTTTCCCCCCACAAGTGCGGACGGTGAACATGATATACGCGACTCACATACCCAAGAGGGAGCGGAAGCGTGCACTCAGGGACGTATACGCGATGGAGCCAGCCGCCCCAAAGTTCAACCCATGGTCCTCCTGCCCGATCACTTTTGATCGAAGGGACCACCCCACCAGTATCCACCATGGAGGATTCGCCGCATTGGTTTTAGACCCAATCGTCGATGGATTTCACCTCACTAGAGTCCTGATGGACGGCGGCAGCAGCCTGAACCTGCTTTATCAGGATACAGTGCGCAAGATGGGCATAGACCCCTCAAGGATTAAACCCACAAAGACGACCTTCAAAGGCGTCATACCAGGTGTAGAGGCCAATTGTACAGGCTCGGTTACACTGGAAGTGGTCTTCGGATCCCCGGATAACTTCCGAAGCGAGGAGTTAATCTTCGATATAGTCCCGTTCCGCAGCGGCTATCATGCTCTGCTCGGACGAACCGCGTTTGCAAAGTTCAACACGGTGCTGCACTACGCATACCTCAAGCTCAAGATTCCAGGCCCTCGAGGAGTCATCACGGTCAACGGAAACACTGAATGCTCCCTTCGGACGGTGGAACACACAGTGGCTCTCGGGGCAGAAGTACAGAGCAGCCTCTTAAGGCAATTTTCGAGTCCGGCCGTTAAGCGACCGGACACGGCCAAACGCGCCCGGAGTAACCTACAACAAGACCACCTGGCACGTTCCGAGCACGCGTAGCAATGCGGCCCCAACCCCAGCCCTTGCATAATTGCAAGACTAGTCCTTCACGTACATCATTACGCTCTGGAGATACCATGGGCATAGGGGGAGGGGCACGACCATGACAGGCCCAGAGTGCGGCTCAACCACACCAGGGGCTCCCAAGTGCGTTGCTCTTTTTCTTTTTTCTTTTTTCTTACCCATAGGACTCCGTTCACCAGAGGCCCTGTCCGGCAGTAGACCTGCCGAACTCACGATGCAACAGCCAGGGAAGGAGAAAGGCTACGACGAACACTCAGGTGGTCTCCATTACGAGCATTAAATCCGTTTAATACACCATTCTGCAGCCTACCCCTGGAGGGGGACATGTTTAATAGTACAATTCCTTGCTTACCGCACTATTTGTATCGTTCTGCATTCATGGCAGTATTTCTGGAATAAACAATGCATCGCTTTTTGCTTATAATTGCATTTCTTTCTTATATATGTTCATTTATGACATGTTGCATCCGTACACTTCAGTACAGCTAAATACACCAGGGGCTTAAGTTCCCCACATTATGGTGTGATAAGTCCGAACACTTTCACAAGTGCGGCACCCCGAACTTATAGCATTATATGCATCGGCTCCGAATCATGTCTTGGGTCAATAGTTGGGTTTGCCCGGCTCCCTTGTTTTGGTACCTTACGTTCCGTTGTATTGGCTAAGGTAGCACCGGGAGAACCACTGCGATTGCGCCCCGGTTGAGCTGGGCGAGCGCCTCAGTGGAGAAAGCTAAAACTGACTGTCATGATAAGGCGAGAGCTGGTCGCTATTCGAGAGGTTTTTTCGAGTCCCTAAAGAATTATGCCGCTTAGAGCGAGGAACCGGCTTCGTCCGGCCCAGGCGTGGATAGCGCCCCGAACTCGGTCTTCCTAACACTAGGGGCTTCGCCGAAATTTAAAATTATAGAATTCTATGGCTAAGTGAGAGTGTTCAAGCATTATAAGTCCGGTTGCCTCGTTCGTTGTGTTGAGCGCCTCCCTAGATGGACCCAAACATGGGAACAAGAGCGCTCAAGTTTATCCCAAACACCCCAGCACTAGTGGCATGGGGGCTGAAGCCGACGACTTGCCATCTCTCAGATTTGATAAACGGCCGCACAGAAGGTAATATTTTAAATTAACAAGCGTTGCTTAGCGCATATGAACAAAGTTTTCAGCACACATGATAACAAAATGCGAGTCTACTCAAATATTATATCTTTGGAGCACTCACCCGCAATCATGCGGGCACCCTTCAGGACACTCCTATAATACATTTCAGGCGTACGATACTCCTTGCCCGCCGGCGGCGCGTCCGTCAGGAGCTTCTCAGCGTCCATCCTGCCCCAGTGCACTTTTGCACGGGCAAGGGCCCGACGGGCACCTTCAATACAGGCGGAGTGCTTGACGACCTCAACCCAGGGACACGCGTCCACCAGCCGCCGCACCAGGCCGAAGTAGCTCCCAGGCATGGCTCCCTTGGGCCACAGCCAAACTATGAGGCCCTTCATGGCCTGTTCGGCTACCTTGTGGAGCTCGACCAGCTGCTTCAGCTGGTCGCTAAGGGGCACCGGATGTCCGGCCTCAGCATACTGAGACCAGAAGACCTTCTCCGTTGAGCTCCCCTCCTCGGCCTGGTAGAAAGCGGCAGCATCTGACACGCTGCGGGGAAGATCCGCGAACGCTCCTGGAGAGATCCGAATTCGGGTAAGTAATAGGTAATTTACATTCACATGCTTGCTTTGCATGAAAAATGCCTTACCCGCTGCTATTTTCTTCAAATCCTCGATCTCCCGGAGGGCCTTGTGGGCTTCGGCCTTAGCGGCTTTGGCGCTCTCAAGAGCCGATGCAAGCTCGGACTCTCGAGTCTTTGAGTCGCTGTCGGTGTCAAAACCGGCGGATCTCGGGTAGGGCGTCCCGAACTGTGCGTCTAGGCGGATGGTAACAGGAGACGAGGGACATGATGTTTTACCCAGGTTCGGGCCCTCTCGATGGAGGTAAAACCCTACGTCCTGCTTGATTCATATTGATGATATGGGTAGTACAAGAGTGGATCTACCACGAGATCAAGGAGGCTAAACCCTAAAGCTAGCCTATGGTATGATTGTTGTAATGTATGTTGTGCCCTACGGACTAAAGCCCTCCGGTTTGTATAGACACCGGAGGAGGCTAGGGTTACACAGAGTCGGTTACAATGGTAGGAGATCTACATATCCGTATCGCCAAGCTTGCCTTCCACGCCAAGGAAAGTCCCATCCGGACGCAGGACGGAGTCTTCAATCTTGTATCTTCGTAGTCTTGGAGTCCGACGGACGATGATAGTCCGGCTGTCCGGACACCCCCTAGTCCAGGACTCCTTCAGTAGCCCCTGAACCAGGCTTCAATGACGATAAGTCCGGCGCGCATAATGTTCGGCATTGCAAGGCGGGTTCCTCCCTTGAATAATCCAGAGAAGATCATGAACACCAGGATAGTGTCCGGCTCTGCAAAATAATCTCCACATTCCACCGTAGAGAGAATAAAATGTACACCAGTCCAATCTGCTAACGTATTATGCGGCGTGACATCACACCACTACCAAGCCTTTGTTTGAATCGTTTTTACTATACCACCTCAGCACGTTTAGCGAAGTGGTTTCCTTGGCATGTCTTGTCAAAGCAGAGATCCTGTTCTCCTTATTCCGGGATTCTCATCAATACGGACGTGGGTAACCCAACCGCGCCATTGATGGTGGCGCTTGGGGGATAAGCGAGTTTTACCAGGCCGGTGGGGGATGCATAGTTTTCGTCCGACTATATATAAGGGATAAGGATTGGGATAAGGATTTACCTTCTCACCTACGCCTTCTTCCTCCTATGCTTATCCATCTCCGCGCACTCAAGCTCCAATGCCCAAGCTCGCGCATCTCGCCTCGGCCTTCTCCGAATATGTCCGGAGCGGGAGGCAAATGGTTGGCTTCCACCGTCAAGGAGGAGCACATCACCAGGCTGCGCAGCGCCGGATACCTCTCCGGCGATATCGCGCATCGGCTGCCCAACGAGGGGCAGCTCATCCCTACACCCGGGCCCCATGAGAGGGTCGTCTTTCTTCCCCACTTCCTCCGCGGACTAGGCTTTCCACTCCACCCATTCGTCCGGGGGCTCATGTTTTACTACGGCCTGGATTTCCACGATCTGGCGCCGAACTTCATCCTCAACATCTCGGCGTTTATCGTCGTGTGCGAGGCCTTCCTCTGCATCCGGCCCCACTTCGGCCTGTGGCTCAAGACCTTCAACGTCAAGCCGAAGGTTGTGAAGGGCACGCAAGCGGAATGCGGAGGCGCCATGTTGGGTAAGTTACCCAACGTCCTTTGGCTCGAAGGGGCCTTCGTGGACTCCGTCAAGGGGTGGCAATCAGGGTGGTTCTACATCACCGAGCCGCGCGAGCCACTATGGGCGGCAGCCCCCGAGTTTAGATCTGGCATCCCCACGCAGCTCACCTCCTGGAAAGAGAAGGGCTTGCTGTGGGGCAATCCGAAGGAGCTGACGGGACTCCGAGCCTGCATCCAGAAGCTGGTGAGCAATAAGCTCAGGCTCGTCGACGTGGTCCAAGTCATGCTCATCCGCCGGATTCTCCCATGCCAAGAACGGGCATTCAATCTGTGGGAGTTCAATCCGGAACAGCACCAGGCGCTAAGCGGGCTCTTCAATACGACATATGAAGGCGCCTGGAGGGTGCTGTTTAAGGGTGCCGAAGCCCCTGCATCCGCGACGGAAGATCGCGGATTTTGCTCGCAGCATCCGGCTGACGAGGTAAGTGATTCAACCCCTTTATGGGACACTTGTGATAATCAAATTGATTCTAAGAGGGTTTCAATCTCTCATTTCCTTTGACAGGAATGGATGGAGAAGGCCGGGCAGCTCATCAGCCCGGCTCCCATGCCAGAGGACCCAGTGACTGCCCGTCTAGCAGGGTTGCTGGTTCCGGCACCGCACGTGGTGCCGGAGAAGAAGGCCAAGAAGGTGGCTGCGGGGACTCGAAAGAGTTCCCGCCATCAGGCGTCCGACGACGAGGCGGACTCCTCCCTCGAAGACGAGGAGGAGGAAGAAGACTCTCTCCCGGAGGAGGGAGAGAAGAAGAGGAAGGCTTCCCCAATAGGGGAGGCCGAGGGGTCCAAGAGGGGGAGAACTATTCCCCCGGACAGTTTCGCAAGCACTATCGTTGGCGAGGAGGAGTGGCCTTTAAGGGCCAGGCGTCCGGCAAGATCGTAAGTGTCACATCCTAGTTAGCCATGCATTAGAGTGTTGCATCATGTCTACTTTTTCATCAGAAACTTGAAATGGGGATGACAGAACCCCCAGTCCCCTCTGAAACCAACTAGGGTTTACTAAAAAAAAACTTTTCAATGAACCTGAAATGCCCTTCTAAAATGCCCATCATTTTTGTCTTGGTTCAGAACCTCTGCCAAAAGTGGAGCACATTTTCCTAGGCCATCTTAGGGTTTTTGAATTAAATCATAAATATTTGAATTTGGGCATTTAAAATTATATAAAATATTTAAATGCTCAAATATCTCCAAACTAAAATGTTTCATGTTGGAAATAATCCAACTATGGACCAGGAGTAATTTGGTGATTTTAGGAGTTGCCTAAGTATTTTATTTAATTCAACAAAGTTGCAGAAGTATTAAAAAGAACAGAAACAGAAAGAAAAAGGGAAAACTTACCTGGCGCCACCACAGGCCCACCAGCCAGCCCACCTGGCCGGCCCAGCCCGGCCACCGCTCCAGCGAGCTGCTTGGCTTGCCAGGCAGGCAGCCAAGGTGCTCGGCGGCGGCACCGCAGCTCGCCACGCAGCTGCACGCCGCCCTGCCTCCCCCTCTCGCCGCCCTGATGGCCTGGACGAGCTCCACGTCACGCCCCGACCCTCCTGGACACCTCCATTCGCCCCCAGTTCCTCTCCCTCGCGCTCCCACGCCATGGCCGACGCCACCGTCGCCGCACCGCCGCCGTAGCCGTGCTCCCCGTCGTCTCCACGCCGCGCCACCCTGTCCAGAAGCTCCGCCGTCCTCTACTTCTTCGAGCTAGCCGAGCCCCGAGCGCTCGCGTGCCCCGAAGCCGCCGCACCAACCTCGCCCGAACCGCCATCGCCGGAGATCCCCTTCGCCGTCGCCGCCGCAGCAGCTCGTCCCCGACCACGCCGTCCTTTCCATCAAGACCGCAGTGAGCTGGGCTAACTTCCCCTTCCTCTCTTTCTCTCTCTCGAGCACCACAGCGAGCACACTAAGCTCACCCGCACGCGCCGTCGCGGACCTCTTCGCTGACGTGCCCTCGGCCATCCTCCGGCTACCTCACCTTGTCCATCGCACTCACCACGCCGCGTTGGGGCTAACCATACACTCCCCGCACCTCACCGCACACTCTAGCCACGAGTTCGTCTTCAACCGAACTCCGGCGGCCGCCAAAGTCGCCGCCGGCGCCAACTCCGGCCACCCCGAGCCCAACCACCACCACCAATAGTCGCGGCTCAACCTCAGCAACACGTAGATGCCTTCCGCCGTCCATTTGGTTGCCGGAATGGCAAAAAGCACTTTCGCCGCCGCGTCGGGCTCGCCGGCGGCTAGACGCCGGCGTGTTTGACTCTGACTTTGACCACGGGTGGGCCCCGGTTGACCCCCTGGGTCTATGACATGTGGGGCCCCCTTTGTTAATTAATCCAGTTAGTTTAAATCTAATTTAGTTAAACTAATTGAATACTGACATGCGGGACCCACTGGTCAGTTTGACCTGGACCAGCCCGTTGACCACTGACGTCATCATGACGTAGTGCTGACGCAGTAATTTAATTACTGGAATTATTTTTACACAGGAAATTCCAGAATATTATTTAAACTTCAAAAATTCATAACTTTTATTCTGTAACTCCAAATTAGACAAATTATATATGAAAAATGATCAAAAAAATCCAATCCATCCATCTGTACTATTTTCATGCATGTTTAAACAAGCTAACCTGCTGTTTATCACAGAACAAGATAAAACACCTTAAATGGCAACTTATGAGTTTGAACTTTGAATCAATGGTTCAAATTAGTTCAAACCCATCTGTTCTTAGTTGCATTAGCCCAATACACTCATTTTGCCATGTCTCATGCATGTATCATATTGTTGCATACTGTTTGGTAATGTTGTGTATCAGTGCTCTCCGCGGCAGGTTCTGCCCCCGAGGAGTACCATGATAACCCCGACGAAGAGCAATACCAGTGCACCGACCCGTCAGGCAAGCAACCAACCATTTGATCATATCGATACAATCCCATGCTCTCGCTCCTGCTCTCTTTTACTGCATTAAGACAACGCGTTTCAAACTGCTGTGTGCTACGGTAGTTGAACCCATTTCCTCTGCATGACCTGTCATTGCCACAGTAACTAGATGAAACCCACTAGCATGTGTAGGAGTTGTTTGAGCGATATGTATGTGTTGTTCCTACCTTGCTATGCCTGCTATGCTTAGAGTCGTGTCAGGTCTGGTTCATCTGGGTGATGGGCTAGAGTGAAATGTTTATGTCGGTAATGAGAGTGGTGTGGTGAACACGATTTGGTAAAGGTATCGATGAGAGGCCATGTAGGAGTACATGGTGGGTTGTTTCATTGAAGCCGACCTTAAGCACTGAGATCTGTATGTGTGATTTAAGATACAGCTACTACCATGCATTGGGCCCTGAAATATGACCCCGCTCGACTTCTTATTCACCCTAGCTCTCTGTCCAGGAGTTGCAAGTAGTTTCTGGTGTTTGTAGTCTACTGGAGGCCGTGGACAGCGCTGACCGTAGGGGTGGGCTGTGATGCGGTAGGTACGTGGCACGGTGTACCGAATACCCGTTAGGTATCTCGGGAACCCTGTTCACATCGTTCGGGGCCGTATGGGAAACCTCGGCCGGACTCCCTGCGGATGGAACCCGAATAGGCGATAAACCTGGACTAGAGGCTTAAGTGTTTAGGTAGGTCATGGTCTACACCCACGTCGGCTTTCGCTTGAAGTCTGCCGAGCACATGTCGTGTGCAGATGCTAAGTGGTGGAAACATGTATGAAGAAGTACACCCCTGCAGGGTTAACATGATCTATTCGAATAGCCGCGTCCGCGGTAAAGGACTACTTGGTTGCCTATACAGTTCATAGACAAGTAAATGGAAACTGTTAAAAGCCTCAAGACAAGTGTGAGTGCCGAGGATGGCTCTTCAGTAGGAAGACGGAGGCGGATCCTCGGTAGTGTATTGAATTGGTGAGTAGTGGACTCGTGTGCGCAAATCCATTTCAAGTTGGAGTATCGTAGGATAGTCTAGCCAAGAGTCAAAGCTGGCTTGCTGCAATAACTCCACCAACCCTTCTTGATAATATGCATGTATGTAGGATCTGATGTAAGTCTTGCTGAGTACCTTTGTACTCATGTTGCTATAATTTACATTTTTACAGAAGACGCTGCAACCCCTTCTGATGGGTTCTATGTAGACGTTGACATCAACGAGTAGGCTAAAGGCCCAGGTGGTGACCCTGAGCTTGTGAAGGACCATGTAGTATAGCTAGGATTTCCAAGCCTCTTTTATTTTACTAGTTGTCTGTACTCAGACAAGTTACTTCCGCTGCTGGTTTGTATGACTGTATGACTTGTATGTTGGGTCGTGTGACCCGTACCTTTGTGTATGCTATGTATGGCTCCCTGAGCCTTAAATAAAGTACTTGTGTCGTAGAGTCATGTTGTGATGCTTCGTTGTATTTGCACATATCGAGCATATTGTGTGTATGATTGAAATGCTTGGTATGTGTGGGATCTGACTACCTAGTTGTTTATCTTTAGTAGCCTCTCTTACCGGGAAATGTCTCCTAGTGTTACCGCTGAGCCATGGTAGCTTGCTACTACTCTGGAACACTTAGGCTGGCCGGCATGTGTCCTTCTTCGATCCTGTGTCTGTCCCTTCGGGGAAATGTCACGCTTTGAGTACCGGAGTCCTGTTAGCCCGCTACAGCACGGTTTACCGGAGTCCTGCTAGCCCAGTGCTACAGCCCGGACCCATTTGCTGATGACCGACACGTTCGAAGCTGGGTCATGGATGCCTGTCCCTGTAAGTCTGTGCCACTTTGGGTTTACGACTAGTCATGTCAGCCCGGGCTCCTTATCATATGGATGCTAGTGACACTATCATATACGTGAGCCAAAAGGCGCAAACGGTCCCGGGCAAAGGTAAGGCGACACCCGTGGGGATACCGTGCGTGAGGCCGCAAAGTGATATGAGGTGTTACCGGCTAGATCGATGTGACATCGAGTCGGGGTCCTGACAGCGTTGGCATCAGAGCCGGACTGCCTGTAGGTTCTCCAAGCCAAACTGGTCGATGTTGAGTCTAGAAATTCCTTAGATATATGTAGGGGAATTGTTTGTGGGTTGGAACGTAAGGCTCTTTTTACTCCTTTATCTTATGACATTCTGATCTGAGTCAGTCCATTCTTCCACCGGGGGTTAAGGAATTAGGATCTATTCTCTCTATCAGGATCACGTGTTACTAATCAGTAGTACCTTATAAGTTTGATGGATACAAGCCTAGTTCAGTTCTACTACCACATTATGTTGTTAGAATGGATTCAGAACTTTGATATGATGATGTTGAGTGTGTACGAAATCCTTTGTCAAATGTCTCAAAATCCTTCTTGAGCATTTACAGCTGTTATGCTGCCGAAATTTTGCTAGAAATTCTAATGCCCTTGCATTATGATTGTGCTTTCAGATGGCCACTCGCGACCTCAATCAAGTGGTTCGCCTGACTCGATGCCTAGATGTACCCGGCCATACCGCCAAGTTGGTCAGGGTAATGACTGAGGCTGGATACCGTTGGTATCCTGAGTACACGGTCGAGGAGCAATTTCGGGACTTCAATCAAAGCCAGTATCTCTGCACTGTCAGGATATTTCCATCTTATCCTGGATCCACCGAGCCCCTTCACTGCTCCTATGGACTCGGGGTTACTATTGAGATGGCTGTGCAGGACGTCGCCTACTCTATGATGACCATTATGCGAGTCAGATCTGGGCTATTTCGGGACTCTGATTTCCGGTATATGCCAGGATCACTTCCGGGAGCACAAGGGTATCTCCAGGCTATCTATGCTGACCCCACCCAGGAGGATTCACGGACTCGCACCACTGCTGAGATGCTCGAGGATAAGGACCGTGAAAATCGGGCCTTGAGGTTAGAGCTCTTCAATACCCGTGCTGACCACTGGGCCACTTTGACTCGGTTTGCACCGGCGGTGCAAGCTGGATATTCAGATATGCGCGATCTCTATCCTGTGAGATCTGCTCTGCCAGACGTGATGGGTTGGCGTGATGTAGGAGGCATCACCCCACCTCGCGGTCCCCGTAGGCCACCGTCTGTTGGTCCAAGGCCTCATCCTAGCCCCTATGGTCCACAAGCTCCGCGAGATCGTCTGTTTCTGGATGATCATGTTGAGCTTCCAGGCTATGGAGGTGACTTCTACGAGGACTACTACGGATCGGTCTGAGTTAGTGGTAGTATCACTAGTTCGCACTAGCTGTGTCATCTATCGTCCCGCGTGACTCGTGGGATATGACCTAGTTTGTACTCTTCCGGAGGTGTAGAAAAATAATGTATAGGAGCTTGGAATGCCTCGATGAGATGTAATCCTCTTTTCACCGTAATAGTACTTTGTTTGGTCTTGTACTAAACCCTGTATGGTGTGTATGACGATGGAATAAAAGAAGCAGTTTCTGTATCTACCATGTCATACGGATGATCATCTTGCATTCCGAGTTATTCCTTACATTTGGTATCCTATGTTGGAATTTTATCATCCTGACTAAATCATTATCTTGTTTACCTAGGATGGTCAACACGCGCACTAACCCTGCTCCTCAAGAGCAGGCCGAAGGCAGTGAAGTCAGGGATGCAAATCTGCCTCATCCTCCTTCCCTAGCCGAGGTTATGATGGAAGCTGAAAGAAACAAGCGGGAGACCAACCGTTTGCTGGAGCGTATTGAACAGAATACAGCACACCATCAGAGGATTAACGTGGTGTCACTCAGTGATTTTATCAAATTACATCCACCCACGTTCCACCACTCTGTCGAGCCTCTCGACGCTGATGACTGGCTTCACAGTATCTCTCACAAACTGCGTTCCGCGCTGGTAGCGGAGGCTGACAAGGTCACCTTTGCTGCATATCATCTTGAAGGCCCCGCCAGTCTATGGTGGGAGAATTATGGAGCTATGCGCCCAGCGGGCCATGTCACTACTTGGGCTGAATTCAGTGAGGCTTTCCGTGAACATCACATTCCGGAGGGTCTCATGGACCGTAAACGTGAAGAATTTTGCAGTTTCACCCAAGGCCGACTTTCTGTGGATGCTTACAGCAGGGAGTTTGGTAATCTCGCCCGATATGCAACTGAGGAAGTGTCTACTGATGCCAAGAAGCAAGCAAGGTTCCGTAAGGGACTTAGTCCTGAGCTTCGCCGCGACCTCCGTCTGCATGAGTGCACATCTTTTCAGAAACTTGTCAACAAAGCCATCAGTGCTGAAACTGGTCAGACTGACTATGACGCAACACGCAAGCATGGCCGTGACATGGGTTCCTCATCCGGTGCTGGTCCTCAGAAGCGCCGCGTGTGGGTACCCAACACCGCCCTGCCACCCAGGTTCACACCGAGGCCATCTTTCCAGGCGCCTCGCCCCGTTCAACAGTCTGCACCGGCCAAGCCCTATGGGGGTCCAACTAACAATGCTCCTCCACGTACCAGTTTCGTGACTTGTTTCAAGTGTGGGGAATCTGGCCACTATATGCGTGAGTGTCCCCAGACCAACCCCAACCAGTCTGCTAAAGCTGTTGGCCGTGGCAAGCCGACAGGGAAAGTGTTCCACGCCAAGCCGGTCACCGCTTCACGTGGCCATGTCAACTGTATCTCTGCCGAAGAAGCTCAAGAGGATCCCAACGTCGTTCTCGGTACGCTTCTTGTTAATTGCCACCCGGCATCTGTTCTTTTCGATACAGGAGCCTCTCATTCTTTATATCTGAAAATTATGCTCGTTTGCATAACGTCGCATTCGGTGATATGCCAACCTCTATGGTAATTCAAACTCCGGGATCCAAATGGCAAACTTCTAGAGTAAGCCATGGAAATGAAATCCAAGTCGACAGACTTGTTTTTCTCGCATCTTTGATAGCCCTTAAATCTTCAGATATTAATATCATTTTGGGTATGGACTGGATGTCAGCTCATCAAGCCAAAATTGATTGCTTCTCTAGGACTGTTCAACTCACCCATCCTTCGGGGAAGATAGTCAATGTCTTGACCCGAATAGCCAAGCGACAATTATATTCTCTTAACGCCAGCCCTTTGCCAGACCTTGAGGACGTGCCGGTAGTCCGTGACTTCCCGGATGTCTTCCCAGAGGAATTTCCAGGTGTTCCACCTGACAGGCATGTTGAGTTCGTAATAGACCTCATTCCAGGAACCGTTCCGATTGCTAGAAGACCTTATAAGATGGCACCCCTAGAACTAGCCGAGCTTAAGAAACAACTCGATGAGTCCTTGAAAAAGGGTTTCATCCGACCTAGCTCATCTCCGTGGGCTTGCCCCGTCCTATTCGTCAAGAAGAAGGATGGTACGGACCGGATGGTTGTAGATTACCGACCTGTCAATTTGGTCACAATCAAGAACAAATATCCGCTTCCCAGGATCAACGACCTGTATGATCAGCTCGCTGGATCCTCAGTCTTCTCCAAGATGGATTTGAGGTTGGGCTACCATCAAATCAAAATCAGAAACGGGGACATTCCTAAAACGGCCTTTGTTACTCGTTATGGCCAATACGAGTACACCGTCATGTCTTTCGGTTTAACCAACGCTCCAGCCACCTTTTCTCGGTTAATGAACTCAATCTTCATGGAGTATTTGGATAAATTCGTCGTAGTTTATCTCGATGATATACTCATCTACTCCAAGAACGAGGAAGAACATGCCGAACATCTAAGGCTAGTGTTGTAGAAACTTCGAGAGCATCACCTTTATGCCAAATTTTCTAAATGTGAATTTTGGTTGTCAGAAGTGACCTATCTGGGTCATGTAATATCTGGTAAAGGTATTGCTGTTAACCCTGAGCGAGTTCAAGCCGTCCTTAATTGGACTCCACCTGAATCGGTCAAGCAAGTTCGGAGTTTTCTGGCTTAGCGAGCTATTGTCGTCGCTTTGTCGAGAACTTCTCCAAAGTTGCCAAACCTCTAACCGAACTCCTCAAGAAAGATAAGAAGTTCGAATGGACTCCACAATGTGAGCACAGCTTTCAGGAACTGAAAAGACGCCTGACTTCCGCTCCCGTACTGGTACCGCCAGACTTCTCCAAGGACTTTGTTATCTACTGCGACGCCTCGCGACAAGGACTAGGTTGCATTTTCATGCAAGATCGACACGTAATTGCCTACGCTTCACGGCAATTGCACCCACATGAGGAGAATTATCCTACTCATGATCTAGAGCTTGCAGCTGTAGTCTATGCACTTAAGACCTGGCGACATTACCTCCTCGGTAATCGTTGCGAAATATTCACTGATCACCAAAGTCTGAAGTACATCTTCACCCAACCGGATCTGAATCTCAGGCAAAGACGTTGGGTTGAATTGATCACAGACTTCGACTTAGGAATAACCTACACCCCAGGGAAAGCCAACGTCATGGCTGATGCGCTAAGTCGTAAATCTTATTGTAACAACCTGATGTTACAACAAAGTCAACCGCTTCTCCATGAGGAATTTCGGAAGCTTAACCTTCACATTGTACCTCAAGGTTTTCTTTCCACCTTGGTAGCAAAACCTACTCTTACGGATCAAATCATCGCTGCCCAAAAGCGAGATAAGGGAATATCTAAAATCAAAGAGAACATTGCTAGCGGAGGTGCTAGTTGTTTCTCCACAAATGATCATGGTGTTGTGTACTTTGAGAACCGTCTAGTGGTTCCCAAGAACCAGCATCTACGGCAGTTGATCCTTAAGGAGGCTCATGAATCTCCTCTCACTATTCATCCCGGTAGTACTAAGATGTATCAGGACCTACGCCAGAGGTTCTGGTGGACTAGGATGAAGAGAGAAATTGCTCAGTATATTGCTAATTGCGACGTCTGTCGTCGTGTAAAAGCAGAGCATCAACGGCCTGCTGGCACCCTTCAACCCTTAGCTATTCCTGAATGGAAATGGGATAAAATTGGTATGGATTTCATTACCGGTTTTCCCAGGACCAAGAGAGGGAATAATGCTATTTTCGTCGTGGTCGATCGTCTTTCCAAAGTAGCCCATTTCTTACCTGTTCGTGAGAGTATAACCGCTAGTCAGCTGGCAGACTTATACATCTCCCGAATAGTGTCCCTCCATGGTGTTCCTTTGGAAATTAACTCGGATCGAGGAAGTCTTTTCACCTCTCGATTTTGGGAAAGTTTCCAAAATGCTATGGGAACCCGTCTCTCCTTCAGCACCGCTTTCCACCCTCAGTCAAGTGGTCAAGTGGAACGCGTCAACCAAATTCTAGAAGACATGCTTCGAGCCTCTGTTATCTCATTTGGAATGGACTGGGAGAAGTGCCTTCCATTTGCCGAATTCGCTTACAACAACAACTATCAATCTAGCTTGGGTAAAGCCCCTTTTGAAGTTCTCTATGGACGACGGTGTCGAACACCCCTTAACTGGTCAGAGACCGGGGAAAGACAATTCTTTGGCCCGGATATGATTCAGGAAGCAGAAGAACAAGTTCGCATCGTTCGTGAAAAGTTGAAAGCAGCCCAATCTCGTCAAAAGAGTCAATATGACCGAAAACATAAGGCTATGACTTTCGAGGTTGACGAGAAGGCTTATCTTCGGGTCACCCCTCTGAAGGGAACCCATCGTTTCGGTATCAAAGGCAAATTGGCTCCTCGTTACATTGGACCTTTTCGCATTCTCGCCAAACGAGGAGAAGTTGCCTACCAGTTGGAACTACCTCCACACCTCTCCAGAGTCCACGATGTCTTCCACGTTTCTCAACTCAGGCGTTGCTTCTCGGATCCTATCCGTGGAGTGGACCACGAAACGCTTGATCTCCAAGATAATCTTACATATCGAGAGTACCCCATTCGTATCCTCGATCAGACCGAACGTACCACTCGACGTCATAATATCAAGTTTCTCAAAGTTCAATGGTCGCACCATTCTGAGGATGAAGCAACTTGGGAAAGGGAGGATCGTCTTCGACTCGAGTATCCCGCCTTCTTCCCGGAGGAACCCAAATCTCGGGACGAGATTCTTTTGAGTGGGGGTGAGTTGTCACATCCTAGTTAGCCATGCATTAGAGTGTTGCATCATGTCTACTTTTTCATCAGAAACTTGAAATGGGGATGACAGAACCCCCAGTCCCCTCTGAAACCAACTAGGGTTTACTAAAAAAAAACTTTTCAATGAACCTGAAATGCCCTTCTAAAATGCCCATCATTTTTGTCTTGGTTCAGAACCTCTGCCAAAAGTGGTGCACATTTTCCTAGGCCATCTTAGGGTTTTTGAATTAAATCACAAATATTTGAATTTGGGCATTTAAAATTATATAAAATATTTAAATGCTCAAAATATCTCAAAACTAAAATGTTTCATGTTGGAAATAATCCAACTATGGACCAGGAGTAATTTGGTGATTTTAGGAGTTGCCTAAGTATTTTATTTAATTCAACAAAGTTGCAAAAGTATTAAAAAGAACAGAAACAGAAAGAAAAAGGGAAAACTTACCTGGCGCCACCACAGGCCCACCAGCCAGCCCACCTGGCCGGCCCAGCCTGGCCACCGCTCCAGCGAGCTGCTTGGCTTGCCAGGCAGGCAGCCAAGGTGCTCGGCGGCGGCACCGCAGCTCGCCACGCAGCTGCACGCCGCCCTGCCTCCCCCTCTCGCCGCCCTGATGGCCTGGATGAGCTCCACGTCGCGCCCCGACCCTCCTGGACACCTCCATTCGCCCCCAGTTCCTCTCCCTCGCGCTCCCACGCCATGGCCGACGCCACCGTCGCCGCACCGCCGCCGTAGCCGTGCTCCCCGTCGTCTCCACGCCGCGCCACCCTGTCCAGAAGCTCCGCCGTCCTCTACTTCTTCGAGCTAGCCGAGCCCCGAGCGCTCGCATGCCCCGAAGCCGCCGCACCAACCTCACCCGAACCGCCATCGCCGGAGATCCCCTTCGCCGTCGCCGCCGCAGCAGCTCGTCCCCGACCACGCCGTCCTTTCCATCAAGACCGCAGTGAGCTGGGCTAACTTCCCCTTCCTCTCTTTCTCTCTCTCGTGCACCACAGCAAGCACACTAAGCTCAATCGCATGTGCCGTCGCGGACCTCTTCGCCGACGTGCCCCCGGCCATCCTCCGGCCACCTCACCTTGTCCATCGCACTCACCACGCCGCGTTGGGGCTAACCATGCACTCCCCGCACCTCACCGCACACTCTAGCCACGAGTTCGTCTTCAACCGAACTCCGGCGGCCGCCAAAGTCGCCGCCGGCGCCAACTCCGGCCACCCCGAGCCCAACCACCACCACCAATAGTCGCGGCTCAACCTCAGCAACACGTAGATGCCTTCCGCCGTCCATTTGGTTGCCGGAATGGCAAAAAGCACTTTCGCCGCCACGTCGGGCTCGCCGGCGGCTAGACGCCGGCGTGTTTGACTCTGACTTTGACCACGGGTGGGCCCCGGTTGACCCCCTGGGTCTATGACATGTGGGGCCCCCTTTGTTAATTAATCCAGTTAGTTTAAATCTAATTTAGTTAAACTAATTGAATACTGACATGCGGGACCCACTGGTCAGTTTGACCTGGACCAGCCCGTTGACCACTGACGTCATCATGACGTAGTGCTGACGCAGTAATTTAATTACTGGAATTATTTTTACACAGGAAATTCCAGAATATTATTTAAACTTCAAAAATTCATAACTTTTATTCTGTAACTCCAAATTAGACAAATTATATATGAAAAATGATCAGAAAAATCCAATCCATCCATCTGTACTATTTTCATGCATGTTTAAACAAGCTAACCTGCTGTTTATCACAGAACAAGATAAAACACCTTAAATGGCAACTTATGAGTTTGAACTTTGAATCAATGGTTCAAATTAGTTCAAACCCATCTGTTCTTAGTTGCATTAGCCCAATACACTCATTTTGCCATGTCTCATGCATGTATCATATTGTTGCATACTGTTTGGTAATGTTGTGTATCGGTGCTCTCCGCGGCAGGTTCTGCCCCCGAGGAGTACCGTGATAACCCCGACGAAGAGCAATACCAGTGCACCGACCCGTCAGGCAAGCAACCAACCATTTGATCATATCGATACAATTCCATGCTCTCGCTCCTGCTCTCTTTTACTGCATTAAGACAACGCGTTTCAAACTGCTGTGTGCTACGGTAGTTGAACCCATTTCCTCTGCATGACCTGTCATTGCCACAGTAACTAGATGAAACCCACTAGCATGTGTAGGAGTTGTTTGAGCCATATGTATGTGTTGTTCCTACCTTGCTATGCCTGCTATGCTTAGAGTCGTGTCAGGTCTGGTTCATCTGGGTGATGGGCTAGAGTGAAATGTTTATGTCGGTAATGAGAGTGGTGTGGTGAACACGATTTGGTAAAGGTATCGATGAGAGGCCATGTAGGAGTACATGGTGGGTTGTTTCATTGAAGCCGACCTTAAGCACTGAGATCTGTATGTGGGATTTAAGATACAGCTACTACCATGCATTGGGCCCTGAAATATGACCCCGCTCGACTTCTTATTCACCCTAGCTCTCTGTCCAGGAGTTGCAAGTAGTTTCTGGTGTTTGTAGTCTACTGGAGGCCGTGGACAGCGCTGACCGTAGGGGTGGGCTGTGATGCGGTAGGTACGTGGCACGGTGTACCAAATACCCGTTAGGTATCTCGGGAACCCTGTTCACATCGTTCGGGGCCGTATGGGAAACCTCGGCCGGACTCCCTGCGGATGGAACCCGAATAGGCGATAAACCTGGACTAGAGGCTTAAGTGTTTAGGTAGGTCGTGGTCTACACCCACGTCGGCTTTCGCTTGAAGTCTGCCGAGCACATGTCGTGTGCAGACGCTAAGTGGTGGAAACATGTATGAAGAAGTACACCCCTGCAGGGTTAACATGATCTATTCGAATAGCCGCGTCCGCGGTAAAGGACTACTTGGTTGCCTATACAGTTCATAGACAAGTAAATGGAAACTGTTAAAAGCCTCAAGACAAGTGTGAGTGCCGAGGATGGCTCTTCCGTAGGAAGACGGAGGCGGATCCTCGGTAGTGTATTGAATTGGTGAGTAGTGGACTCGTGTGCGCAAATCCATTTCAAGTTGGAGTATCGTAGGATAGTCTATCCAAGAGTCAAAGCTGGCTTGCTGCAATAACTCCACCAACCCTTCTTGATAATATGCATGTATGTAGGATCTGATGTAAGTCTTGCTGAGTACCTTTGTACTCATGTTGCTATAATTTACATTTTTATAGAAGACGCCACAACCCCTTCTGATGGGTTCTATGTAGACGTTGACATCAACGAGTAGGCTAAAGGCCCAGGTGGTGACCCTGAGCTTGTGAAGGACCATGTAGTATAGCTAGGCTTTCCAAGCCTCTTTTATTTTACTAGTTGTCTGTACTCAGACAAGTTACTTCCGCTGCTGGTTTGTATGACTGTATGACTTGTATGTTGGGTCGTGTGACCCGTACCTTTGTGTATGCTATGTATGGCTCCCTGAGCCTTAAATAAAGTACTTGTGTCGTAGAGTCATGTTGTGATGCTTCGTTGTATTTGCACATATCGAGCATATTGTGTGTATGATTGAAATGCTTGGTATGTGTGGGATCTGACTACCTAGTTGTTTATCTTTAGTAGCCTCTCTTACCGGGAAATGTCTCCTAGTGTTACCGCTGAGCCATGGTAGCTTGCTACTGCTCTGGAACACTTAGGCTGGCCGGCATGTGTCCTTCTTCGATCCCGTGTCTGTCCCTTCGGGGAAATGTCACGCTTTGAGTACCGGAGTCCTGTTAGCCCGCTACAGCCCGGTTTACCGGAGTCCTGCTAGCCCAGTGCTACAGCCCGGACCCATTTGCTGATGACCGACACGTTCGAAGCTGGGTCATGGATGCCTGTCCCTGTAAGTCTGTGCCACTTTGGGTTTACGACTAGTCATGTCAGCCCGGGCTCCTTATCATATGGATGCTAGCGACACTATCATATACGTGAGCCAAAAGGCGCAAATGGTCCCGGGCAAAGGTAAGGCGACACCCGTGGGGATACCGTGCGTGAGGCCGCAAAGTGATATGAGGTGTTACCGGCTAGATCGATGTGACATCGAGTCGGGGTCCTGACAGTAAGTATCCGGATCCTTGATATGCAATTTTTGTTGTATTGCGTAGTGTCCTTCTAATGCCGCATTTTGTCCATAGTCCGGCGGATGATGATCTCCCCGCTTCATCGAGCGGGTCATTGGCCCCGTCGGATGTGGATTCACTTCTGACTGCCACAACCCCCGCGCCAACGAGGACGCCGAGGTGGGATCCCGGAGAGGGACCCATCAGGAGGAGGCTCCGGAGGCGCCGTCAGGCAGCCTCCCGGACTTCGCGCCGGACTCTACATCGGAACCCGCAGTGGTTCCAGAGTCCGGCAAGCGGCCCCTACACAAGAAGGGCAGGACCGTGACGCCGGCGGCCTCCGTCCAACCGGAGGCGCCGGACAACTTGTTGGAGGCTCTTAAAGGCGCTTCCATCGAGGAAGAACACCGCACTCTCATGAGTGCAGTGATTCAGAAGGTTCAGCTCGCCAGGAGCGGGCTGACCGAAGCCTGCAGCAGCCTTCTAACAGGCTTTGAGGTAAGTAGTTAAAGTTATGTAATGTAATACCGCATAGACAGTAGCCCCTGATGCTCAGTTCAGTGTTCGGCAAGAAAAGCCGGGCTGAGGATCTAACAAGATATACGCAGGGTTGCTTATAATATGTCAATATGGGTTTGCAGGCTGTGCTGCTGACCTCTACCGCACTGACTACGGAGGTCGGTGTGTTGAAGCAGGACCTCGAGCGGTCCGAGCAAGAGCTCGGCCATGCCAAGAAGCAGCTCGAGGACAAAGAAGGTGAGTCACACCGCTTTGAATAATTAACTTACAGAAAAGGATTTTGGTTGCAATAAAATTAACAAGGATAATATGGGTACTGCAGGGGCCACGAACGAGGTGGCGGCCCTGAAGGAGGCTGTGTCCGCGGCCGAACGCAGTGCGGCCGTGGAACGGGCAGAGCGAGAAAAGCAGGAGGCACGGGTGGCGGAAGTACGGCAAGAGCTCCAGGCTCTCATGGAGAAGCATGAGAGTTTGGAGCGTGACTCCAAGACTCGAGAGTCCGAGCTTGCCTCGGCTCTCGAAAGTGCCAAGTCCGCCAAGGCCGAAGCCCATAAGGCCCTTCAGGAGGTTGAAGATGTAAAGAAGATAGCGGCGGGTAAGGCATTTTTCATGCAAAGCAAGCATGTTAATGTAAACTACCTGACACTTACCCGCATTCGGAGCTCTCCAGGGGCGTTTGCAGATCTGCCGCGTAGTGCGTCCGATGCCACCGCATTCTATCGTGGCGAGGAGGGGAGCTCGACGGAGAAGGTCTTCTGGTCTCAGTACGCTGAGGCCGGCCATCCAATGCCCCCAAGTGACCAGCTGAAACAGCTGGTCGAACTCCACAAGGTAGCTGAGGAGGCCATGAAGGGCCTTATAATCCGGCTGTGGCCTGGACAGGCCATGCATGGGAGCTACTTCGGCCTCGTGCGGCGGCTGGTGGATGCGTGCCCCTGGGTGGAGGTTATCAAGCGCTCCGCCTGTATTGAGGGTGCTCGTCGGGCCCTTGCCCGCACGAAGGTGCATTGGGGCAGGTTGGATGCGGAGAAGCTTCTCACGGACCCACCGCCACCGGGCAAGGAGTATCGCACGCCCGAAATGTATTATAAAACTGTCCTGAAGGGAGCCCGCGATATTGCGGATGAGTGCCCCAGAAATGTAATCTTTGAGTAAACTCGCCATGTGTTATCCTGTGCGCTGAAAACTTTGTTCATGTGCGCATTAAGCAACGCTTATTTAATTTAAAATATTACCTTCTGTGCGTCCGTTTATAAAATCTGAGAGATGGCAAGTCGTTGGCTTCAGCCCGCGAGCCGCGAGTGCTGGGGTGTTCGGGATAAACTTGAGCACTCTTGTTCCCATTTTTGGGTCCATCTAGGGAGGCGCTCAACACAACGAACAAGGCAACCGGACTTATAATGCTTGAACACTCTCACTTAGCCATAGAATTCTATAATTTTAAATTTCGGCGAAGCCCCTGGTATTCGGAAGACCGAATCCGGGGCGCTATCCACGCCTTCGTCGGACATTGTCCAGAACTTCGCTCGAAGCGGCGTGAGTCTTTAAGGACCCGAAAAAAAACCTCTCGAACAGCGACCAGTCTCTCGCCTTATCATGCCGGTCAGTTTTAGCTTTCTCCACTGAGGCACTCGCCCGGCTCAACCGGGGTGCAATCGCAGTGGTTCTCCCAGTGCCACCTTAGCCGACAGAACGGAACGTAAGGCACCAAAATGTGCGAGCCGGGCAAACCCAACTATTGACCCAAGACATGATTCAGAGCCGATTCATATAATGCTATAAGTTCGGGGTGCCGCACCTGTGAAAGTGTTCGGACTTATCACACCATAATGTGGGGAACATAAGCCCCTGGTATATTCGGCCGTACCAAAATATACGGGTGCAAGATGTCATGTAATGAACATATATATAAAAGGTAATGCAATTGCCGTCGAAAGGTGCTGCATTATTTATTAAAGAAAGTCTGCTATGAGTGCGGACAGATACAAATAGTGTGCTAAGCAAGGGATTTGGACTAATTAAACATGTCCCCCTCCAGGGGTGAGCTGCGGGCTTGGTGTATATAACCGAATTTAATGCTCGTAATCGAGACCACCTGAGTGTTCGTCGCAGCCTTCTTTCTTCCCTGGGTGTTGTATCATGAGTTCGGCAGGTTCACCGCCGGACAGGGCTTCTGTTTAACGGAGTACTGTGTACACAAAGAAGTAAAGTGAAAAACAAAAGAAGGGGGCACACTTGCGAGCCCCTGGTGTGGTCGAACCGCACTCTGGGTCCATTGTGATCGCGCCCCTTCCCCTGCGCCCATGGTATCTCCAAAGCGTAATGATGTACGCGGAGGGTTGTTCTTGCAATCATGCGAGGGCGGGGGTTAGGGCCGCATTGCTACGCGTGCTCTGATCGTGCCAGGTTGTCTTTGTTGGTGTTTCTCCGGGCGCGTTTTGCCGTATCCGGCCGTTTGACGGCCGGACTCGAGAATTGCCTTAAAAGGCTGCTCTGTACTTCTGCCGCGAGAGCCGCTGTATGTTCCTCCCTTCGGAGGGAGCGTTCCGTATTTCCGTTGACCGTGATGACTCCACGAGGGCCTGGCATCTTGAGCTTGAGGTATGCATAATGCGGCACCGCGTTGAATTTCGCAAACGCGGTTCGTCCGAGCAGAGCATGATAGCCGCTGCGAAACGGGACTATGTCGAAGATTAACTCCTCGCTCCGGAAATTGTCCGGGGATCCGAAGACCACTTCCAGTGTGACTGAGCCTGTACAGTTGGCCTCCGCACCTGGAATGACACCTTTAAAGGGTGTCTTTGTAGGTTTAATCCTTCAGGGGTCTATGCCCATCTTGCGCACTGTATCCTGATAAAGCAGGTTCAGGCTACTACCGCCGTCCATCAGGACTCTTGTGAGGTGAAATCCATCGACGATTGGGTCTAAAACCAATGCGGCGAATCCGCCATGGCGTATGCTGGTCGGATGGTCTCTTCGATCGAAAGTGATTGGACACGAGGACCATGGATTGAATTTCGGGGCGACTGGCTCCATCGCATAGACGTCCCTTAGTGCGCGCTTCCTCTCCCTCTTGGGTATATGGGTTGCGTAAATCATGTTCACCGTCCGCACTTGTGGGGGGAAACCCTTCTGTCCTCTATTGTTCGGCGGTCGGGTCTCTTCCTCGTCGTCGCTGTTTAACCCCTTGTCATTGTTTTCGGCAATTAACTTACCTGCCTGCTTGAACACCCAGCAATCTCTATTGGTGTGATTAGCTGGCTTTTCCGGGGTGCCATGTATCTGGCATAAGCGGTCGAGTATTCGGTCCAAATTGGACGGACCCGGAGTGGTTCTTTTGAATGGCTTCTTCCGTTGACCGGGTTTAGAGCCTCGGAATCCGGCGTTGACTGCCGTATCCTCCTTATCGTCACCGTTAATGCGGCGTTTGTTTTTGTTCCTACGTGACCTGCCATTGTTGTCTTTAGTATCCGGACTGCCAGAATTTTTACGGAGGTTATTGCTGCGAGCTAGCCAGCTATCCTCTCCCGTGCAAAAGCGGGTCATTAATGATGTGAGGGCTGCCATGGATTTCGGCTTTTCCTGTCCCAGGTGCCGGGCTAGCCACTCGTCGCGGATGTTATGTTTGAAGGCTGCAAGGGCCTCTGCATCCGGACAGTCAACGATTTGGTTTTTCTTTGTCAAGAACCGTGTCCAGAATTGTCTGGCCAATTCGTCTGGCTGCTGAATTATGTGGTTAGGTCATCGGCGTCTGGTGGCCGCACATACGTGCCCTGGAAGTTGTCGAGGAATGCGGCTTCCACGTCTTCCCAACACCCAATTGACTCTGTGGGCAAGCTGTTGAGCCAATGCCGAGCTGGTCCTTTAAGCTTGAGTGGGAGATACTTGATGGCAAGGAGATCATCGCCGCGGGCCATGTGGACGTGGAGAAGATAATCTTCGATCCAAACCGCGGGGTCTGTTGTGCCATCGTAGGGTTCAATGTTTACGGGTTTAAACCCTTCAGGGATTTGATGATCCATTACTTCGTCAGTGAAGCATAGCGGGTGTGCGGCGCCTCTGTATTGAGCAATATCACGACGCAGCTCAAGAGAGCGTTGTCTGCTGAGCTCGGCCCGGCCGAGGTTATTGTATCCGGCGCGACGGTATTCGTCATGGGTCGTGGGGCGCCCTCGTGATCCGTAGATGGATCTGGATTGCCTTGCTTTGTCCTCCAATAAATCTCGCAAGTCCGGCGCGTTCCCCCTTGGCTTCGTACTTTTGGAGCGATGCCGGGGTACGGTCTTGATTGGGGGCCTGGATGCCGCTCTGTCACGACCACGGGGTGGTCGGTCGGCCGTATCGTGCGCTGGTGATGGAGATATGTACGCTTCCTCCTCTAATCGGGGAAGCAACTTGCGTCTTGGGTAGCTTTTGGAGGGGCGTTCGAGTTTATACTCTTCGGCCGCGAGGACCTCTGTCCATCGGTCGCCAGCAGGTCCTGATCTGCTTGAAGTTGCTGCTGCTTTTTCCTCAGGCTATTTGCCGTGGCGATAAGCCTGCGTTTAAAACGCTCTTGTTCGACGGGATCCTCGGGCACGACGAATTCATCGTCATTGAGGCTTGCCTCGTCTTCGGAGGGAGGCATATAGTTATAATCCTCCACCTCTTCGTCTGCCGCCCTCTCGTGAGGGCTTGCTTCTGCATCCTCCTGCACTGAGTCTTGCTAGAGGGGATTGTCTTCGGCACTCTCTGGGGTATTATTATCTCCTGTGCCGGAATCTCCATTCTTGCTGTGGCAGGATTTAGAGCGGCGCCGCTGACGCCGGCGCTTGGGCTGTTTCTTTAAAGAATCTGCCTCCGCTGTTTCTTCGCCATCCCCGTTGAGGGAGTCCTGGACTAGGGGGTGTCCGGACAGCCGGACTGTCATCGTCCGCCGGACTCCAAGACTACGAAGATACAAGATTGAAGACTCCGTCCCGTGTCCGGATGGGACTTTCCTTGGTGTGGAAGGCAATCTTGGCGATACGGATATGTAGATCTCCTACCATTGTAACCGACTCTGTGTAACCCTAGCCTCCTCCGGTGTCTATATAAACTGGAGGGCTTTAGTCCATAGGACAGAACATACATTACAACAATCATACCATAGGCTAGCTTTAGGGTTTAGCCTCCTTGATCTCGTGGTAGATCCACTCTTGTACTACCCATATCATCAATATTAATCAAGCAGGACGTAGGGTTTTACCTCCATTGAGAGGGCCCGAACCTGGGTAAAACATCGTGTCCCTCGTCTCCTGTTACCATCCGCCTAGACGCACAGTTCGGGACCCCCTACCCGAGATTGGTGCTTTCATTGAGAGTTCCTCTGTGTCGTCCCCGATAGGCTCGATGGCATCTTCAGTCAACAATGCTGTCCAGGGTGAGACTTTTCTCCCCGGACAGATCTTCGTATTCGGCGGCTTCGCACTGCAGGCTAATTCCCTTGGCCATCTGGAGCAAATCGAAAGCTACGCCCCTGGCCATCAGGTCAGATTCGGAAGCCTAAACTTCACGGCCGACATCCGCGGGGACTTGATCCTCGACAGTTCGAGCCAAAGCCGAGCGCGGCGCACTGTTGCAATGGGCATGATCTAGCTCTGCCGCCGAACAGTGCTTTGGTGGCCGCACAACAATCCTCTTCGGCCTTTAGTCCGGAGCCGATCGCCCAGATCGAGGATCGGTGGATGGACACCACCTCAGGGGCTTGAACTTCCACGGCGATGGAGCCAAACGCCAATCTTGTCCCTCACGAAACCCGTGATTCCGAGGTGCTGGACTCCCTGCCGGACTCCGGACCTCCCACGCCCCTGCCAATCGAATCGGATTGGGCGCCGGTTATGGAATTCACCACCGCAGACATCTTCCAATACTCGCCCTTTTGCGACATCCTAAACTCGCTAAAGCATCTCTCGTTATCAGGAGAGTCCTGGCCAAACTATGGCCATGATGGTTGGGATACGGACGACGAAGAAATTCAGAGCCCACCCACCACCCACTATGTAGCCACTGTCGACGATCTAACCGACATGCTAGACTATGACTCCGAAGACATCGACGGTATATACGACGACGCCGGAGACGAACAAGAAACAGCGCCTACAGGGCACGGGAGGACCACCTCGTCATATGACGTATATATGGTGGATACCCCAAAAGAGAGCGATAATGAGGACCAACGGGCCGCGGCAGAAGATAACCCAGCCGACAAACAACCTAAACGGCGGTGCAGACGCTGCCCTAAGTCCTGCCTCGACAACAACAACGCTCCTAAGGACCCCGCAATACAGCAGGGCACACAAGTGGACGGAGAGCATGCAGATAAGCAACCGTCCGAATAGGACGGGTCAGATAATCAGTCCAGGCCCGGCGAAAATGACAGTCCGGACGATCTCATGCCGGACATGCCGCCGGATAGTAAAAACCTTCGGAAAAGACTAATCAACACTGCAAGAAGCCTGAAGAAGGAAAAACGGAAGCTCAAAACAGCGGAAGACACACACAGGATGAGATGGAGCAAAGTGCTCAAAACCGCGGATAAATACGGCAATAGCCACCAACCCAAGAGCTATCCGAAGCGCAAGCTGTTACCGGAATTTGACGAGGAGGCCATAGAGCCCCCACAGTCAAAACATGAAAAGGCTGCCTGGTTGGATAGACGGCCAGATGATAGGCCAAATTCTGAAAGCGGCGCCGCACATAAACTGACCAATGAACCTAGAAAGACCGATGGCCCAGCCAGGTCCATTTACGGGCCAAAGAAGAAGGCCCCAGGAAGCAAGGCAACACGTCAAGTGTCCGAAGATAGTGGCACACTCAAATACAGGGGCGCCGCACACCCACTATGTTTCACCCACGAGGTGCTGGACCATGAATTCCCAGCAGGGTTTAAACCCATAAACATAGAGGCCTACGATGGAACAACAGATCTTGGAGTCTGGATAGAAGATTATATACTACACATACACATGGCCGGAGGAGATGATCTCCACGCCATAAAATACCTACCCCTCAAACTCAAAGGGCCAGCCCGCCATTGGCTTAAAAGCCTCCCAGAAAACACTGTTGGAAGTTGGGAAGAGCTCGAGGACGCGTTTAGAGCAAATTTTCAAGGGACTTATGTCCGCCCTCCGGATGCAGACGATTTAAGTCATATAACTCAACAGCCCGGAGAGTAAGCACACAAATTCTGGAACAGGTTCCTTACCAAAAAGAACCAAATAGTCGACTGTCCGGACGCCAAAGCCTTAGCAGCTTTTAAACATAACGTCCGAGACGAATGGCTTGCCAGACACCTCGGCCAAGAGAAACCGAGGACAATGTCCGCGCTAACAAGCCTCATGACCCGCTTCTGTGCGGGAGAGGATAGCTGGTTAGCGAGATGCACCACCAGCGACCCAAGTACATCCGAGATAAGAGATGGAAACGGAAAATCACGGCGTAGAAAAGAGCAGCGCCGGAATAAAGAGAAAAACCCAACGAGCACGGCAGTCAACGCCGGACTCAAAAGCTCACGGCCAAACAACAAAACACTGCCTCTTAAGGATGACAGTGATGAGCTGTCCAACTTAAACAAGATTTTGGGTCGGATAAGTCAAATCCACAGTACCCCCGGAAGGCCTGCAAACCACACCCATCGAGATTGTTGGGTTTTCAAACAGTCCGGCCGATTAAACGCCGAACACAAGGGGCTCGACGCGTCAAGCGAAGACGATAAACCCCACCAGCAGAGCTCTGGAAAGCAAAAGACTTTCCCACAAGAGGTCAAAGCAGTAAACTCACTTCATGTGATAATACGGAAAAATAGTGCGGCACCTTCTAAAAAGAGCCTCGCACGGTCCAACCCAGCAGACCATAGAGATTGGATATCAAAACCAATCACTTTCGACCACCTGGATTATTCCAGAAGCGTTCGGAAGCAGGACAGACTGCCCTGCTATTGGATCCCATAATCGACGGACTACAATTTACTACAGTCCTGATGGACGGAGGCAGCGACTTAAACCTGTTGTATGCAAACACAATCCGTAAGATGGGGATAGACCCTACTAAAATTCGACACAGCCGCACTTCCTTTAAAGGAGTGACGCCAGGCCCTTACACCAAGTGCACAGGCTCCTTATTACTAGAAGTTGTGTTCGGATCACCGAACAACTTCCGACGCGAAAAACTAATCTTTCATATCGTCCCATTTAAAAGTGGATATCAAGCACTCTTGGGACGAGAGGCTTTTGTCCGTTTCAACGCCATACCACATTACGCGTCTCTTACACTCAAGATGCCTGGTCCACGCGGCATCATTTCAGTGCGAGGGTCACCTAAAGACCCCGGACACGGATAGACGAGTCTGGCATAAGTAGGCTAGGGGCTCCCTAGCCGCACATCCCTTCACAAGGGGCTGCGTGCACAAACAAACAGCGAGTCCATACAGACCCCGCTTTACTTATTTATATTTCTTCTTTCACATATACCTTTTTTCGCACGAGTTCTTTTCAAACTAAGTTCCTCTCTTTTTACAGATGAACATTGTGCACACCCGTCCAGGATAACGGCACAACGAAGACACAGGCGTAGACGTGCAGTAGGGACCCGTTGCGAGGATTCTTTTCAGATTAAGACCCTGCGTAAACCTTTTTTACTGTCTCTTGTTGTTATTCTCCCTTGGTTTCTTCTTATAACCAATGCGGAGCCTGACGTTTTGGCATTGGCCGCGTCAGAGGATCATGCCCGTACCTGGACACTTGGGGCTTAGGGCATTGTTCTGCCCATTATTATAAAGTCCGAACACCTTAGGGAGTGTTCGGCGTCTCGAGTTAGGCATTATATGCATCAGCTCCGAATCATGTCTTTGGTCAAATGTTGGGTTTGCCCGGCTCCTGTGTTTTGCTGCCTTACATTCCGTATCATCGGCTCCGTATCATCGGCTAACGCGGCACCAGGAGAACTACTGCGATTGTGCCCCAGTTCGGCTGGGCGAGCACCTCAGTAGAGAAAGCCGAAAACTGACTGTCATGATATAGCGAGAGACTGGTCAACCACTCGATCAACTACCAGAATGTTTAGAATTCCCCGCTTTGACGAAGGAACGTTTCCCGGTCAGGCACACGCGCGCCCCGAACTCGGCGAAGCGCGGTGCCCCAAGGGGCTATATTGTAGCCCCACCCTCGAACTCCACTGGCTAAGTGAAAGTGATAAAGCATTATAGTCCGGATAGCCTCGTTTGCTATGCTACCACCTCCTTAACAGGACCGAGACATCAGATTAAGTGTGAAAACGCGCTATTTTTGCGAACACCCCCGCACCTTGTGCGTGGGGGCTGAAGCCGAAGACTGCAATCTTTCAGGTTATACAAATGTATACGTAAACGGCCGCATAGGAGATATTTTACTACTTGGGACGCACAAGTATAAAAAGCAGTTATAGCATAATCATTGTTTTACAAGCTAAAACATTCATTTGAATGTGACATTTTTTGAGCACTGCGACTCTATTACACGAGCGCCACGCATAACTTCCCCAAAATAGTGCTCGGCGGGTAACCGGCTTTCGTCCGAACCCTGGGCGGCAATAGCGGTGGCATCCATCTCTGTCCAATGTGTCTTCACACGGGCAAGAGCCATCCGCGCGCCTTCGATGCAGGCCGACCGCTTCATCTCCTTGATATGCGGCACCGCTCCAAGAAATTGCTGCAATAAGCCGAAATAGCTCGTCGCCTTGGGCCTCTCTGGCCAGACATGAGCCACGACGTCAGTCATGGCAAGTCCGGACAATCTATTTAGCTCGGCCCATTCGGCCAACCAATCGGTCAACTGCAGTGAACGATCCGGACTATGGAATTGAGACCAAAATAGCTCTTCCGTCTTGTGATCCTTCTGGCTCCGGAAGTGCTCAACGGCATCAGCCGCACTTGCCGCTAAGTCCATATATGGATCCTCCGGACCCCACAGCTGACCAAGTTGAGCATACTTTTGATCTGTAAACCGGCGACGCAACAAAAAAGGCTTGCCAGCCACAATATCTTCGGCCTGGCGCAGCTCCTCCTTCATAGCCCGCATTGCAGAACGGGCATCCTTGGCCTCGGCGGTGGCCTTCCCCAGGTCTTCCCGCTCCAATAGGCGCTCCTTTTCAAGAGCCTCATTGCGGTCGGCAGCATCCTTTAATTTCACAGCCAATTCGGCCATCTCTTCCCTGCTTAGGCAGTGTGCAGCCTTTTCGGCTTTCAATTCCTCGGTCGCCCTTGAGGCAGCCGCGTCACTCCTTCGGGCTTGCTCCTTAGCTTGAGCAAGTTCGTCCCGAAGGCTCTCCACAACAGCAGCACCGTCTGTATCGCAGCATATAATTTATTAGAGGAGGGCTTTGACCCCCTTAAATAATGCAACTGGGGAGAACTCATTTACCTTGCGACTCGTCAAGTCGCCGGTTGACAAGTGCGATGTCCGCATCCGCCACGTCAAGTTGCCGCATTAACTCGGCAACTCCACTAGTCCGGTTAGCCCTCGGACTATCCGCCACCTACATAGAAACGGCGAGATTCATTACTTGCGATTTTTGATCCTCGGCACGCTGTCGTCTTCGACAACCTACTGAGTCTCAGGGGCTACTATCTATACAGGGCGCACTTTTATGTGCAAAACTGTCAAAAAAAGAGGGTACGTCACTCTTGTGTACCTCAAATCCCGCCAGCAAACTCTTAGCGGCATTACGCAATCCGCTCTTGGCGGACGAAATCCTTCCAATCACCATACGCATCAAAGCACGGTGATCTTCTGAGATGGGCGCCCTCTCAAGCAGATTCTTTAGTTCTCCCGGCCGGATACTAGTGGGCGCCGAACCCTCCGGCCCCTCCGGACTCTGGGAAACCTTCCGTGACGATACTTCAGGCTCGTCTGCTCTATCTGACGGCGCAGTAGACGGAGGCGTTTCACTCTCCATCATCTCCGGAAGAAGATCCCCCGAAGACGAACTCATCTGAGAAGGCTGCAAATCCGAACTGCAAGATAAAAATTTCGGTTATCCACAGAAGCACAAATGGAGGTATTTTCTTACTAATGAACTACCCTTTTCCTACTCACGGCTCGCTGGAGGGCTGATCCTTTGGAGACGATTGTACGTCCAGGTTCTCCCCGGACGCCGGACCCCCCGGTGGAGATTTCTTCCCTCGTTTAGGGGCTTTGGCCTCCGGATCATCGGAGGCGGTCCTCTTCTCCCCCTGGAAGGAGGGGTTTTTGACTCCCCCTTCTTCAGACGCCCCTTTGGGCGAAATAATAGCTCCTCTATTTTCCCCATCGCTCCCTTCTACGGGCGTGACCTCCAACATTCTGACCAGCATGGGCTCCAGTGCGGTCTCTGGGAGGGGAGCCGGACACCTTATCAGCTTCGATCGCGCTACCCACTCCTGTGAAGAGTGATGGGTCAGAAGGCGAACTCTATAACAGCAGATAAAACAGAACGTCCGGACTCTGAGCTATTTACCTGAGTATCCGGGCGATTGCAGCTTAGGCCTGCGTCCTTGGTCAATTCCGGACATGCTACCTGCGGTCTGAAGAACAACTTGTACATCTCCCCGGGTGTCGCACCCATGAAGTGTTGGAGAATTTGAGGTCCCTCCGGATTGAACTCCCATAGACGGAGAGGACGGCGTTTGCAGGGCAGAAGACACCTGATAAGCATAACCTGCATCACCACGACCAGATTGATTTCCCTCGCCTGGAGGTCTTGAATCCGGCCCTGCAATGAGGGCACATCTTCGGACGGCCCCCAATTGAGCCCTTGGTTGACCCACGACATCAGTTGGCGTGGAGGTCCCGGGCGGAATAAAGGCGGCGGCTTTTGCTTGCTGCCCTTCGGAGCGGTGATATAGAACCATTCCTGCTGCCACAATCCGAGTTCCTCTTGGAAGGAACCCTCGGGCCACGGGGCATCGGCCCTTCTGCTTATGGCCGCCCCGCCGCACTCCGCTTGACGCCCCCCGATCATCTTCGGTTCCACATTAAAGGTCTTCAGCCACAGGCCGAAGTGGGGAGTGACGCGGAGGAAGGCTTTGCAGACGATAATGAATGCGGAGATATGGAGGATGGACTCCGGAGCCAAGTCATGAAAATCCAGCCCGTAGTAGAACATGAGCCCTCTCACGAAGGGGTCCGTCGGGAAGCCTACGGAGGTGGGATACAAAGACAACGTACTCACCGGGCTCAGGGGCGGGCACGGCCTGCCCTTGAGCAGGCAGCCTATGCGAAATCTTGTAGGACAGGTACTTGGCCTCACGAAGCTTTAGCACGTCCCCCTCCGTGACGGAGGAGGGCATCCACCGACCCTGGAGGTCGGAGCCGGACATGGATGAGAATCCGAAGCACTCGAATCTGGGGTTCTGGGTGTTGGAACTGGGAGCAAGGAGGAGATTCGATGCGAGATTGAAGAAAAGAAACGAGCCTTGGTCCTCTTATAAAGGGGAAAAATACCAAGAGTCGTCCCCGTCACCGTTCGGGATTCACCTTCGATAGAGGAGGCGTGGCGACGGGCACGGTTGGGTTACCCACGTCCGTATTAATGAGAATCCCGGAATAAGGGGAACACGATCTCTGCTTCGACAAGAGGTGCCAAGGAAACCGCTTCGCTAAACGTGCTGAGGTGGTATAGTAAAAACGATTCAAACAAAGGCTTGGTAGTGGTGTGATGTCACGCCGCATAATACGTCAGCAGATTGGACTGGTGTACATTTTATTCTCTCTACGGTGGAATGTGGAATTTATTTTGCAGAGCCGGACACTATCCTGGTGTTCATGATCTTCTCTGGATTATTCAAGGGAGGAACCCGCCTTGCAATGCCGAACATTATGCGCGCCGGACTTATCGTCATTGAAGCCTGGTTCAGGGGCTACTGAGGGAGTCCTGGACTAGGGGGTGTCCAGACAGCCGGACTGTCATCATCCGCCGGACTCCAAGACTACGAAGATACAAGATTGAAGACTCCGTCCCGTGTCCGGATGGGACTTTCCTTGGCGTGGAAGGCAAGCTTGGCGATACGGATATGTAGATCTCCTACCATTGTAACCGACTCTGTGTAACCCTAGCCTCCTCCGGTGTCTATATAAACCGGAGGGCTTTAGTCCGTAGGACAGAACATACATTACAACAATCATACCATAGGCTAGCTTTAGGGTTTAGCCTCCTTGATCTTGTGGTAGATCCACTCTTGTACTACCCATATCATCAATATTAATCAAACAGGATGTAGGGTTTTACCTCCATCGAGAGGGCCCGAACCTGGGTAAAACATCGTGTCCCTCGTCTCCTATTACCATCCGCCTAGACGCACAGTTCGGGACCCCCTACCCGAGATCCGCCGGTTTTGACACCGACACCTGTCTTTTGGGGTGTCCACCATGTATATGTCGTATGACGAGGTGGTCTTCCAGTGCCCTGTAGGTGCTGGTTCCTATTCGTCTCTGGCATCGTCGTCCATAGCGTCGATGTCTTCGGAGTCGTAGTCTAGCATGTCGGTTAGATCGTCGACAGTGGCTACAAAGTGGGTGGTGGGTGGTCTCTGAATTTCTTCGTCGTCCGTATCCCAACCATCCTGGCCATAGTCCGGCCAGGACTCTCCTGATAACGAGAGATGCTTTAGCGAATTTAGGATGTCGCCAAAAGGCGAGTATTGGAAGATGTCCGCGGCGGTGAATTCCATAACCGGTGCCCAATCCGATTCGATTGGCAGGGGCGTGGGAGGTCCGGAGTCCGGCACCTCGCAATCACGGGTTTTGCGAGGGACAAGATTGGCGTTCGGCTCCATCGCCGTGGAAGTTGAAGCCCCCGAGGTGGTGTCCATCCACCGATCCTTGATCTGGGCGATCGGCTCCGGACTGAAGGCCGAAGCGGATTGTTGTGCGGCCACCAAGGCACTGTTCGGCGCCAGAGCTAGACCATGCCCATTGCAACAGTGCGGCGCGCTCGGATTTGGCTCGAACCCATCGAGGATCAAGTCCCCGCGAATGTCGGCCGTGAAGTTTAGGCTTCCGAATCTGACCTGATGGCCAGGGGCATAGCTTTCGATCTGCTCCAGATGGCCAATGGAATTAGCCCGCAGTGCGAAGCCGCCGAATATGAAGATCTGTCCGGGGAGAAAAGTCTCACCCTGGACAGCGTTGTTGACTGAAAATGCCATCGAGCCTATCGGGGACGACACAGAGGAACTCTCAATGAAAGCACCAATGTCGGTGTCAAAACCGGCGGATCTCGGGTAGGGGGTCCCGAACTGTGCGTCTAGGCGGATGGTAACAGGAGACGAGGGACACGATGTTTTACCCAGGTTCGGGCCCTCTCGATGGAGGTAAAACCCTACGTCCTGCTTGATTAATATTGATGATATGGGTAGTACAAGAGTGGATCTACCACGAGATCAAGGAGGCTAAACCCTAAAGCTAGCATATGGTATGATTGTTGTAATGTATGTTGTGTCCTACGGACTAAAGCCCTCTGGTTTATATAGACACCGTAGGAGGCTAGGGTTACACAGAGTCGGTTACAATGGTAGGAGATCTACATATCCGTATCGCGAAGCTTGCCTTCCACGCCAAGGAAAGTCCCATCCGGACATAGGACGGAGTCTTCAATCTTGTATCTTCGTAGTCTTGGAGTCCGGCGGACGATGATAGTCCGGCTGTCCGGACACCCCCTAGTCCAGGACTCCTTCAGTCGCGCTCCAAACTCTAATGTTTTTCCATGAGAGCCTGGAGCTCTTGCTGCACCTCCGCCACCCACGCCTCCTGCTTCTCCCGCTCGGCTTGCTCTGTGGCCGCATTGCGTTCGGCCGCAGACACCGCCTCCTTCAGGGTCGCCACCTCGTTCGTGGCCCCTGTAGTACCCATGTTATCCTTGTTATTTCTCTTGCAACCAAATCCTTTTCTGTAAGGTACAAATTTAATATGGTGTTACTCACCTTCCTTGTCCTCGAGCTGCTTCTTGGCACGGCCGAGCTCACTCTCGGACCGCTCGAGGTTTTGCTTCAAAGCATCAACCTCCGCACTCAGTGCGGCAGAGGTCAGCAGCGCAGCCTGCAAACCCATATTGACATATTTTTTAGAACTCCTGCGTATATCTTTTTAGATCCTCAGTCCGGCTTTTCTATCCGAACACCGAACCGAGCATCAGGGGCTACTGTCTATGCGGTATTATATTACATATCTTAAATTTCTTACCTCAAAGCCTATTAGAAGGCTGCTGCAGGCTTCGGTCAACCCGCTCTTGGCGAGCTGAACCTTCTGAATCACCACACTCATGATAGTGCGGTGTTCTTCTTTGATGGAAGCGCCGTTGAGCGCCTCCAGCAAGTTATCCGGCGCCTCTGGTTGGACAGAGGCCGCCGGTGTCACAGTCTTGCCCTTCTTACGAAGGGGCCGCTCGCCAGAGTTGGGGATTTCGTTATTTTCTTATTTGAGTATTTCTCAAATTTTGAAAATAGGATCATTGATTTTATTTATTTTATCTTCAATTATTTCTACTACCAAAAATTCAGAGAGGGAATAAAATGACTTTCCCAAAATAAAGAAATAATGAAGATTTAATAAAAGAAAAAATCAAATAAGATTTATTTTGGAGTTTTTCGCCTTTTTATTTGAATTTAGGAAAAATGCTCGTTTTTCAAAATTGCATTTAGGCCCCAAATAAATGTTCATCTAGTCCGGCTTGATTTTAGAAGCCGGGGAAAATTTATTTCGGGATTTTTGGAGTTCGTTTAGTATTTCTTTTTATTTTTCTACCGGACGTAATGATTTAAAAAAAACGCGTGCACCCACTCCGGGCCGTACCCGAGCGGGACTCCGCTCGGGGCGCTTTATAAAGCGCGGGACCCCGCCCCGCCAGCCCGCCAGCTCGCCCCGCCCCGCCAGCCCGTTTCGCCGCCCCGGCCCACACCCGCTCAAACCCTAACCTTAG